>NC_057738.1:46921793-46926959 GCF_004010195.1 Chiloscyllium plagiosum
ACTTAACAAATTCCTCTCCATCTAAACCTTTAACACTATGGCAGTTCCAGTCGATGTTTGGAAAGTTAAAATCCCCTACCATAACTACCCCATTATTCTTACAGATAGCTGAGATCTCCTTACAAGTTTGTTTCTCAATTTCCCTCTGACTATTGGGGGGTCTATAATAAATCCCACTAAGGTGATCACCCCTTTCTTATTTCTCAGTTCCACCCAAATACCTTCCCTGGATGTATTTCGGGGAATATCCTCCCTCAGCACAGCTGTAATGCTATCCATTATCAAAAATGCCATTCCCCTTCCTCTCTTACCTCCCTTTCTATCCTTCCTGTAGCATTTGTATCCTGGAACATTAAGCTGCCAGTCCTGCCCATCCCTGAGCCATGTTTCCGTAATTGCTATGATATCCCAGTCCCATGTTACTAACCATGCCCTGAGTTCATCTACCTTCCCTGTTAGGCCACTTGCATTGAAATACATGCAGTTTAATTTATTAGTCCTACCTTGTCCCTGCCTGCCCTCTCTGTTTGACTCATTTCTGTTCTCAGCTGTACCCCTCTCAGATCGATCCCTTTCCTCACTATCTCCCTGGGTCCCACCCCCCCGACCTTACTAGTTTAAATCCTCCCAAGCAGTTCTAGCAAATTTCCCTGCCAGTATAGTAGTCCCCTTCCAATTTATGTGCAATCCGTCCTTTTTGCACAGGTCACTTCTACCCCAAAAGAGATTCCAATGATCCAAATACGTGAATCTTTCTCCCATATACCAGTTCCTCAGCCATGTATTCATCTGCTCTATCCTCCTATTCCTGCCCTCACTTGCTCATAGCTCTGGGAGTAATCCAGATATTACTACCCTTGAGGACCTTCTTTTTAAATTCCTACCTAACTCTCTATAATCTCCCTTCAGAATCTCAACATTTTCCCTTCCTATATCGTTGGTTCCAATGTGGACAATGACCTCTTGCTGGCCCCTTCCCCACGTGAGGATATTCTGCACCCTCTCTGAGACATCCTTGATCCTGGCACACCATTCTGCTTTTTCTCTGCTGGCCACAGAAACGTCTGTCTGTACCTCTGACTACAGAATCCCTTAACACAATTGATCTCTTGGAAACTGATGTACCCCTCATTGCATTAGAGCCAGTCTCAATACCAGAAACTTGGCTGTTTGTGCTATGTTCCCCTGAGAATCCATCACCCCCTACATTTTCCAAAACAGCATACCTGTTTGAAATGGGTATAGCCACAAAAGACTCCTGCCCTCGGTGCCGACCTCTCTCACCCTTCCTGGAGTTAACCCAACTATGTAACTGTATCTGAGACTTCCCCTCTTCCTATAACTGCCATCCATCACATACTGTTGTTGTTGCAAATTCCTCATTGCTTCCATCTGTCTCTCCAACCGATCCACTCGATCTGATAAGATTTGCATCCAACAGCATTTATGGCAGATATAATCCACAGTAACCCTTAAACTCTCTTTAAACTCCCACATCTGACAAGAAGTACATATCACTGCAAAGGTCATTTTTGCTCCTTTACAATCTACAGACACAGAAAATAACACTGTCTTATTCCTCTACAAAACACTGCACTAGGTTAAATTAATAGCTATGGCTTATATTTTAAGTTTAATCAAGAGACTTATCTCCACAAACATATAATCAAGAAAGAACCCACTGTACTCACTACTGCAGCCTTTCTCTTGGACAGACTTAAAACAACAATGAACTTCTCTGAATCTGTATTGTGAACTTCACCCAAACTGGTTCCTCCAAGATTAGTTGTGAATGTCACTGTTTGTTTATTTTCCCAGATGCACTCCGATGTCCAGCGATACACGAATTCAAAGACAGCAAAGGCAGTAACTGAGCAGGTTCTCTCTCTCTCTCTCTCTCCTGCACTGTCCTCACCATGTGCTTCCTTTGTCTGCTCTTCACCCTTTTAAACTGCTGTTGTTTTGACTGTTTTTTTCCCAAAGTTCCAAAACAATGCAACAGTATATAAAACAGGAATTGCTGCTCCTGGAATTTGAGGAAATCACCTCCAGCACCTAAAATACCTCAATAACAGGAGCAGCTCTTACAGCCAGAAAGTATTCCCATCTTTACCTCTGACTTACCTTCCAGAGACAGGACCTCCACATTCTCCTGAATTGAACAGAGCTCCTGAAAGCATTTAAATTGATGTCAAATATTCAAACTCTATTTCTGGATCCCACTGGCACAGGATTCCAAAACTTTCTGCACAAAGAATCTGCAGTAGGACTTAATGAGCTTAAAAAGGAGACCAAGAATTTAGTCGATGAATTACGATACAGGAAATTGCAAGGTTCACCATTTCTGTCAGAAAAATAGCTCGGAAGATTATGATCCGAATGGAGAGTGATTGCAAACACTGCAGTACAGAGTGGTCTGCGTCTCCTGGTACATGAAACACAAAAATATACTCAGAAATTAGGAAGGAAAATGAAATATTGACATTGATGAGAACATAGTTAGTGTCCTGTCTACAGTTTTATTGCATTGGGAGTAGTTCCTGAGAATGATTCCTGCTATGAAGAATGATCGAACACAAAAGGGTAGAGGATACTTCTCCTCAGTGGGAAATGTAGAATCCGGGGCCATCATTTTAGAATAATGTAGGAAAAAAAATTAAGATGTAGATCAGGGGGGGGGGGGGGGGGGAACGGATTTTCTTCATTTCGAGGACATGACAAAGATGATTGATGAAAGCAGGGTGGCAGATATTGCGTATATGGACTTTAGCAAGGTTTTTACCAAGGTGTCTCACGGCAGGCTGATACAAAAGCTGAAGTCATATGTGATCTGTGGTGAGCTGATAAGATGGATACAGAAATGGTTATGTCATAGAGTAACAGAGTAGCAGCGGAAGAGTGTTTTTTTCCGACTGGAGTTCTGTGAGCAGTGGTGTTCCGCAGGATTCAGTGCTGACAGCCTTATTGTTTGTAATACAGGTAGTTCTTCTATAACGTGACAGTTGCATTCTTGTGCAACCCTGCATTATCGAAAATTGCACTTTAGAAACAGCTTGAAGTGTTGGTGATGTAATCAGTTACAGACAACACATGTTTTAAAAGTTCCCACTTTAGAGACGGTGTCCCAAATTCATCAATCACATTACAATGAAGGCACATTGTCGAAATGTGCATTATAGCAGAACGATCTGTGTATATATAAATGATTTGGAGGAGAATGTGGGTGGTCTGATTAGTAAGTTTATGAGTGACGTGGATTGGAGAAGCTTAAGATAGTGAGATGGATTGACAGAAGATACAGAGAATACTGATAGGATAGAGATTTGGGTGAAGAAATGGCAGATAGAATTTAATTCAGACAATGCATTTTGGAAGATCTAAAGCAGGAGAGAAGTACACAGTAAATGGCAGAACCCCATGGAAGCATCAATATGCAGAGGGATCCAGGCATACAGGTCCACAGCTCCCTGAAACTAGCAACTCAAGTGGGTTAGGTGATCAAGAAGGCATATGACATGCCTGCCTTCATTAGTCAGGACATAGAGTATAAACGTTGGCAAGTCATGTTGTACCGTTTAGAACTTTAGGCCACATTTGACATATTACATACAGTTCTGGTCATCACACTTCCAGAAGGATGTGGAAGCTTTGGAAAGGGTATAGAAAGGCTTTATCAAGATGCTGCCTGGTTTAGAGGGTATTAGCTATGAAGAGAGATTGGATAAGCTTGGTTTGTTTTCACTTGAATGTTGAAGAATGAGAAATGACGTGAAAGAAGTTTACAAAATTATGGTATGGATAGAATGGATAGTCAGAAACTTTTTTGATTGGTAATTACCCAGGGACAAATCATAAAAGGACTTGGGAGCCCATGCAGTCAGTCTGAATGGTGTCTACATTGTCAAGGTGCAGTAGATCACACACACCAACTGGGAAGGAAACCAGCCTGCAGCAGTGGGCAGATGGGAAACTGGCCACAAACCTCTGATGCTTCCATTGTAAATGGAATGCAAACTTTGTGCAGTTCATTTATGCTTTTATTCATTATTTTCGGGCCCACATCCCTGGATGGTCGAACAGAAGCCTGAATGTTTAGGTTCGGAGATAGTGATACTACAACAGCACGACAACAGCAGCCTCCTCGGCCATTTATGGATATGTTCTAATTACCTGGTGAAGGGCTTTTGCCAGAAACGTCGATTCTCCTGCTCCTTGGGTGCTGCCTGACCTACTGTGCTTTTTCAACACCATACTCTCGACTCTAATCTCCAGCATCCACAGTTCTCACTTCCGTCGATATGTTCTAACCAACCCATCCAGAGATGGTCACAGAAATGTACTGCAAGGAAACAGACCGTTTAGTCCAACTTGTTCACGCTGACCAAATATCCTAAATAAATCTAGTCTCATTTTCCAGCATTTGGCCCATATCCCTTTAAACCCTTCCTATCCACATACCCATCTAGATGCCTTTTAAATGTTGTAATTGTACCAGCCTCCACCACTTCCTCTGGCAGCTTATTCCATACACGAACCACCCTCTCTGTGAAAACTTTGCCCTTTAGGTCCCTTTTATATCTTTCCCCTCTCACCCTAAACCTATGCCCTCTAGTTCTGGACTCCCCGACCCCAGGGAAAAGCCCTTGACTATTCACACTATCCATGCCCCACATGATTTTATAAACTTCTATAAGGTCACCCCTCAGCCTCCCACGCTCCAGGGAAAACTAGCCCCTGTCTATTCAGCCTCTCCCTGTAGCTCAAACCCTCCAACCCTGGCAACATCCTTATAAATCTTTTCTGAGCACTTTTAAGTTTCTTAACATCCTTCCCATAGCAGGGAGAACAGAGTTGCACAGTTTTCCAAAAGTGACCTAACCAATGTCTTGTATAGCCGTAATAGAACAATACAGCACAGTACAGGCCCTTTGGCCCTCGATGTTGCGCCGATCCAAGCCCACCTAACCTATACTAACCCACTATCCTCCATATACCTATCCAATGCCCGCTTAAATGCCCATAAAGAGGGAGAGTCCACCACTGCTACTGGCAGGGCATTCCATGAACTTACAACTCGCTGAGTGAAGAACCTACCCCTAACTTCAGTCCTATATCTACCCCCCCTTAATTTAAAGCTATGCCCCCTCGTAATAGCTGACTCCATAC
>NC_057738.1:46929408-46938879 GCF_004010195.1 Chiloscyllium plagiosum
ACCTCAGGTGGCAAGTCCTCATCCATCGTCCTTTCCACCACTGTAATACTATCTTTGACAAGCAATGCCACACCTCCCCCTCTTTTACCCCCACCTCTGTCCCTACTAAAACATTTAAATCCTGGAACCCGCAACTGCCAATCCTGTCCCTGTTCTAGCCATGTCTCCGTAATAGCCACAACATCGAAGTCCCAGGTACCTACCCACGCTGCAAGTTCACCTACCTTATTTCGTATACTTCTTGCATTGAAGTATACACACTTCAAGCCACTTTCCTGTTTACAGACACGCTCCTTGGAAATTGATGCCATGTTCCTCACCTCCCTACATTCCAGGTCCTGCACCCTAAAGATACAGTCTGGGTTCCCATGCCCCTGCAGAGTTAGTTTAAACTCCCCCCAAGAGCACTAGCAAACCTCCCCCCAAGGATACTGGTGCCCCTCAGGTTCAGGTGGAGGCCATCCTGTTTATAGAGGTCCCACCGTCCCCAGAAAGAACCCCAGTTATCCAAAAACCGGAATCCCTCCCTCCTGCACCATCCCTGTAGCCACGCATTTAAGTGTTCTCTTTCCCTATTCCTCGAATCTCTATCACGTGGCACGGGTAACAAACCAGAGACAACAACTCTGTTTGTTCTAGCTCTGAGCTTCCAACCTAGCTCCCTGAAAGCCTGTCTAACATCCTCGGCACTCCTCCTACCTATGTCGTTGATGCCAATATGGACCAAGACTTCGGGCTGCTCCCCCTCCCCCTCCAGGACCCGGAAAACACGATCAGAGACATCACGTACCCTTGCACCTGGGAGGCAACATACCAAACGTGAGTCTCTCTCGTTCCCACAAAACCTCCTATCTGTGCCCCGAACTATCGAGTCCCCAATTACTACTGCTCTCCTTCGCGCTTTTAAAGGGGGAAAAAACCTACCCATGTAAGCTTACACTAACTGCTTCCGGGTCTCGGCTGCCCCTCTGGTCGTCGTCACTTCCCCCTGGTGCTCCCGCTCTTTCTGTGAAGAGAGAGTGAAAGAGAAAAAAAAAAACACCGCTGCCCGCTACCGGTAAGTACTTTTAAAACCAAACGGTCTTACCTTCGCTGCTGCTCGCACTGGAAATGACCGACGGCTTCGAAGGGTGAGTATAAATACTCACCGCTTTCCTTGCCGGCTGCCCCTCTGGTCGTCGTCACTTCCCCCTGGTGCTCCCGCTCTTTGTGTGAAGAGAGAGTGAAAGAGAAAAAAAAACACCGCTGTCCGCTACCGGTAAGTACTTTTAAAGCCAAACGGTCTTACCTTCGCTGCTGCTCGCACTGGTAATATGATCTCTTAACTCCTATCCTCAATGCACTGACTAATAAAGGCGAGCATACCAAATGCCTTCTTCACTTTCAAACTGTGTCTCCATTTTCAAGAAACATTGACCTTCCACTCCAAGGTCTCTTTCTTCAGCAACACTCCCCAGGACCTTACCATTAAGTGTAGTCCTGCCTTTCCAAAATGCAGCACCTCACATTTATCTAAATTAAACTTCATCTGCCACTCCTCGGCCCATTGGGCCATCTGATCAAAGTGCTGCTGTACTCTGAGGTAACCTTCTTCGCTGTCCACTACATATCTCTAGGACTTCCACCCAAGCCTCCTGGCTCAGAGATAGTGTTATTATCACAACACCAGGAGAGTGCTTTCCTGGCCAGTTATGTAATTGCAGTGTGCAAATGATGCTAACTATACAATTGAATGACCTGGGGAGGAGGTCAGCATCTTGAGAATGAGTTCACACTAGCTGCATTATTTGAAGACAAACTTCACCTCTTAAAGGAGAGGTGCATCGTAGCTGGAGCAGTGTTGGGATCTATTGAAAAATTAATTTTCACATGGTGATGCCCAATAACAACAGAACAAAGTAAAGATTAGTCATCAAGATTCTGCAAAGCAGCTTGGAGAGCCTTTGTGCAGGAGCAAGAGAAAAGGAGAGATATTATCTATTGACAGCACCCCCGGCAATTTCCAGATGAACTTTCCAAGACAGTGCTAATAGATATCCAGGATAGAAAACGGAATCTAACCCAAGGACCTGGATGCAGTTCTGTAAGAAGTTCAATGATTCATTGGTCAAGGTCAGTGAATGTATCTTCAGATGCCATTTCCCATCAATGCATCACTAGCCTGACACACTGCTCAAAAATCGCAAATGACCATCAGTCAGCTCTTGACAGTCTCCATCAATGAAGATTCATACCTCACAATCCTAGCTTCTCAACACATTTGACTTGATTGATTTTCCTAGGTGCAGTGAAAAGTTTTGTTTTGCGTGTTGTACAGACTGATCATACTGTACTAAGTGCATTAGGGTAATAAATAGAGCAAAGAATATAACATTACAGCTGCAGAGAAGATGCATAAAGAGCGAGATCATCGTTAAATTTAAAATTTGATCGATGTATGCAGAAGTCCAATAATTTGGCACTACTGCAAGTCTCATAGCTTTCAATCACAATATCCATAACATTAAAACACATTGCACCACACACAATGATACATTGCCCTCTCTCTTGCAGAACAATCAGCCCTAGGTTGAAAGCATCAGCTGATGCCATTGAGATTACACACATACTGTAACTCTCAAGTGACCATGGTGTCACCTTCCATCAAGCCAGTCCAGACCACTGCCTCCTATGGCAAGGAATTCAGTCTGAACAAAGATCTTCTTAACCCAGAGATGCTCTAGGGGTGTACTATAAAGTCATCTAACATCTCCTGTGTAAAACCTTCCACTAGCTGTGCTGCAATCACTGAGATAGCACTGTACAAAGACACATGAAATCCAGAGCCAAAGGGAAAACACAAAGAAAACTCATTCATGTTTGCTGTGGCACAGATGTGAGAACTGTTCAAGTGTACGGTATTCCTGAAACAGTTGAGAACTATGCAATGGTGTATTTATAAATTTGATTTGGAGTGTTAATTTTGAGTTGGTTTTGACCATTTTCCAGAGATTACCACATGTTCACCTTTTGTTGCCTGCTTTTTGTTTCAAAATTGCTGACTACAATGAAAAGTTGGAACAACGCAATGTGAAAGAAGTGATCCTAAACCCAAAGCATGTTTTCAGTAACCTCACACCATCCAAAACTTTCAAAACAGCATGGGAGTAATCTTTTCGGCTAAACTTTTCCTACGGGACAAGAAAGTGATTTCACAAGAAGTTAATCTCTGCCACTGGCTGCTATTTGCATATTTCTGATGAACTGTTAAAATGAGTTGCAGTTCCGCTGCTTCAAGTCAACGTTACAATTTCTGAAGAGTTATTTGAAAAAGATGAGGAATCTTTTCCTTTAACAACATCACCAAAAAACAAATGAACATATCACTGCTTCTAGGATGTTATAGACACAGGAGGATTGACAAACTTGCTTATTCTTGGCAATCATTCAGGATAGAAGCACTTAGCATGGGATCCCAGAATAGCGAGAGGGAGACAGAGACAGAGGAAGGGAAAGAGAGAGAGACTGGAGGAGACGGAGTGAAGTCAATCTCATCATTTTGAACACTTCAAAAAGGTCACCGCTTAATTTTCTCTGCTCCAAGGAGAATAAACCCAATATCTCTAATCTTTTCTTGTGTCTAAAATCCCTAATTTCTGAGAACATTCCACTAAATCTCCTTTGCACCATCTCCAGGTCTTTAACATCCTTCCTTAAATAGGGTCCCCAAAACTGAACACAGTACTTCAAATATGGTCTGACCAATGATCTGGAGAGGTGTAGCATCACTTCTTCCTTTTATACTCTATGTTTCTATTTAGAAACCAAAGGATCCTTCTTAATAAGTGCTCCAACTTGCCTGGCCACATCAGAGAATCATTTACATGAACCCTGAGGTCCCTGTGCTCCTGTACTCTCCTGAAAGCTGTTCCATTGAGCTGTAATGTCTCTCCTTGTAACTTCCACCTCACACTCCTCTGTATTGAGATTCATCTGCCAGGTGTCTGCCCATTTGGCCAACTTCTCAATGTCCATCTGAAGTCACTCAGCATTATCCTCACAATTTGCTATTCTCCCTAACTTTGTATCATCTGAAAACTTATAGATTTTGCCATCAACACCTATCTCCAAATCATCTATGTAAATCAGAAAGTGCAAGGGTCCCAGCACTCATCCCTGGGAAGCATCACTTTCAACTTGTCTTCAATCTGAGAAATACTCATCTACATCTCCCCTCTGTCTTACATCTTTTAATCAACTTCTAATTCATGCTAGGAGAAAGTGCGGACTACAGATGCTGGAGAGTCAGAGTCAAAACATGTGGTGCTGGAAAAGCACAGCAGGTCAGGTAGCATCTGAGGAACAGGAGAGTCAATGTTTTGGGCATAATCCCTTCATCAGGAATCCATGCTGCCAATGAACCATCAATCCCAAACATTTCTGATTTGCCAACCAACCTGCCATGTGGCACTGTATCAAATGCTTTCTGAAAGACCAAACATACAACATCTACAGCACAATTCTCATCCATTACCTGTGTCACCTCTTCAATGAACTTGATTTAATTTGCCAGACATGACCTGCCCTTAACATTGCCATGCTGACTGTCTTCTAATAACTTATTTTTCTTCAAGTGTATGTTTCCCTTATCAGGTATTGTGGCCTCCATCAGTTTTCCCACTATTGATGTCAAGCTGACAGGTTTGTAGTTTCCTGGATTATCCTTTGACCCTTTCTGAAACAATGGTGCTACATTTGTAATTCTCCAGTCCCCTGGGAGTAATGCTGTGTTCAGAAAGGCCTGGAAAATTTCTGTCAATGGTTCCATAATTTGCCCCCTTATCTCTCTCAGCAATCTAGATTGCATCCCACCTGGGCCTGGCGACTTCTCTCCTTGGAGTGCTGCCAGCTTTTTTAATACCTCTTCTTGACCCATCACTGTAACACTCAGTTCTGTTAAAGACAGAAACAAAATATTAATTTAGTACATCTACCATATCTTTTGCTTCAGTGAGCAGCTTTTCCTGTTTATTCTTTATGGGCCCCACTTTATCCTTCACTAATCTTTTACTATTAATATGCTTGAAGAATGTTTTACTATTTGTTTTAGCGTAGCCTGCCATCCTTTCCTCATGCTTCTCTAAGTCTTCTTTATTCCAGCTTTAGCCTTTCTCCAACACTTGAGATATTCTTCCTAATTTCTGTTGCTAGTATTATTCCGGTGTGCATCATAGACCACCGCAGCGGACAGCTGGAACTGACAACCGGAAGCGGCAGATACAAACCAGTATAAATGCCGGAGGAAAGATCACAGAAGCGCTTCACAGGAGGCTCCCAAGTACTGAGGATGTCACCTAGACAGGGGACGAAACGTTTGCAACACAAATTCCCAGCTCGGCGAACAGAACCACAACAACCTTTCCCTTTTCTTCCTTATTTTCTCATCAATATCTTTAATCATCTAGGTTTGGATACCTCATATACATTTCTCATGAATTTGTTCCCAGCTTGAACCTTATTTGTCTCCCTTTTGAAATTTACCCACTTTTTTAGCCAGTGTTTTATCCACCAAAATGCGTTTCCAATCATCATGCTGCAGTTTAAATTTAGACCGCTAAAATCTGCCCTTTTCCAGTATCGGATCTGAACCATTGACTGATTTTTATCTTTTCCAAACTTCATTTTGAACCTTATTATGTTGTTCAAAAATGCTCCCCTACTCTGAGGTTTTCTACTTGGCATGCTAAGACCAGATCTATCCCATCCCCCCCCTGACAGGACTGGAAATGTACTGTTACAGTAAGTTCTACTGCTTGGTAATCAGTGGTGAAATAGCCATCACAATTCCAGTCAATCTGCCAAGGATTCTAACTGCACTTGCTACAACTGCTTGGGAGGATTTAAACTAGTAAGGTGGGGGTGCGGGACCCAGGGAGATAGTGAGGAAAAAGTTTGAGACTGGTACAGCTGAGAACAGAAGTGAGTCAAACAGTCAGGGCAGGCAGGAACAAGGGAGGACTAATAAATTAAACTGCATTTATTTCAACGCAAGGAGCCTAACATGGAAGGCAGAGTTTGTGAGAAGATTTGTAGCTCGGGTGCTCATTGTTGTGGTTCTGTTCGCCGAGCTGGAAGTTTTTGTTGCAAACGTTTCGTCCCCTGGCTAGGCGACATCATCAGTGCTTGGGAGCCTCCTGCAAAGCGCTTCTTTGACGTTTCCTCCGGTGTTTATAGTGGTCTGTCCCTGCCGCTTCCGGTTGTCAGTTTCAGCTGTCCACTGTAGTGGTTGGTATATTGGGTCCAGGTCGATGTGTTTGTTGATGGAGTTTGTGGATGAATGCCATGCCTCTAGGAATTCCCTGGCTGTTCTCTGTCTGGCTTGCCCTATGATAGTAGTGTTGTCCCAGTCGAATTAAATGCCTAAAACTAGGGGGCATGCATTCAAGGTGAGAGGGGGAAAGCTCAAAGGAGATAGAATCATAAAATCCTTAACAGTGTGCAAACAGGCCATTTGGCCCAACAAGTCCAATCTGACCCTCCAAAGAGTAACCCACCCAGACCCTATTATTCTACATTTACCTCAGACTAATGCACCTAACTTACACATCCCTGAACACAATGGGCAATTTAGTACGGCTAATTGCCCTAACCTGCACATCTTTGGATTGTAGGAGGAAACCAGAGCACCCAGAGGAAAGTCACGCAGACACGGGGAGAATGTGCAAACTCCAGTCAGACAGTCACCCGAGGCTGGAATCAAACCCAGATCCTTGGTGCTGTGAGGCAGCAGTGCTAACCACTGAGCCAGAGAGTGGTAGGAGTCTGGAATGCACTGTTAGAGGTGGTGGTGGAGGCAGATAGGGCATTTAAGAAACTTTTACATCGGCACATGAATATGCAAGGAATGGAGGGATATGGACCAAGGGCAGGCAGAGGGAATTAGTTTAATTTGGCATTGTGTTCGGTGCAACATCATTGGCTGTACTGTTCTAGGTTCTATATTATATGGACGAGTTAGACCGAAGGGTCTGTTTCTATGCTGTATAACTCTATGACTCTAATATCCTTGAGCTCAGATTCAGCTTTCAGCCTTGAACTTATTAGTTTTTCTTTTATGTTTCTCCTCCATGCTCTCCCTGCATTGATATTAACTCTTCCTCCTTGCAGTCTCCGACACATTAATATCGTGTATGACACAATTTACTTGACCTCTTCAAATTCTAGCCTCCATATTACTTCCCCTCATATTGAGCTCTGCAGCCATTTCCCTCTCACTCAGACAGGTCCAGGGCTCCCTTGGTATGATGTAACTCAGTTGCCAGCATTTCCACATCCGGAGTCAGACGATTGTGGCTTTGAGTCCCCCTCCAATGAGCACATACGACATAATCCAGGCACGTATTAAAGTGGTGCATTGCAGGTGTTGTGCATGTCAGCGCTGTTATCTTTAGGATGAGATGCCCATCCCTCTCCTGGACCAACATCAACCACTACCTAAAGCAGGTGTTACTATCTCATTGTTGTTTTTGGGATCCTCCTGTGCATAGACTGACTGCCTTTCCCTCACTTGTGACTACACTTCTTGAATTGGTTGTTAAAGTGCCTTGGGATATCTTGAGGTCAAGAAGAGTGCACTACCAATGCAAGTCTTTTGTTTAAAATGTCAACAGGCCTGTAAATAAAACGTGATTCAAGCAGCAATACTTTGTCTTTGTAAGTCGCAACTTAGTCCCATGAGCTGACAGACAAAATTTATCACGGAGCATTGATTCCAGTAAATCTCCTTTGGAGATCTCATTTCACACAGGCTAAAGAGTGGAGCTTTTCTCAATCTAGTTAACAACTCCTGCAGTCAGCAGTGAACAGCTCTGCCTCTTGTCTCTGAGGTTATATAATCAGACCATGGAGTTATCAAAACCCATAGCCTCGGGCCAGCCTGATGAAGGAATTTGGCCGGAAACATTGACTTTACTGCTCCTGGATGTTATCTGACCTGCTGTGCTCTTCCAGCTTCACATCTATTAACTGAGATTTCATAAGGGATGACTTGACATGATTGAGGAGTGGTGCTGGTGAGTGGGTTTAGTTAAGGTGGTTTTTTTCCAGGGGTTGGTCAGCGTGAGAGGGGGCTGCTGTCCATATACTGTGAGCAGGGCAGTATTACAGGAGGACAGTGTAATACAACTGTAGATGTGTACTGCACATATAATCTTCAAAGTACTCTCCTGTTGTGATGGGCTTTGAATCTACAGAACCTAGGCCATTGCAGAAACAAACAGCCTGGGGCACTGGGAAATGCCCTTATTATGAGATGATCCCATTAAAACCAGGACGGTCTGATCTGTCTTTCCCTGCAGTCAACTGAGCCTCTTCTGTTGCAGTGGTACAGCTAAATTACTTCCAGCCAAATGCTACTGGCATCTTCATGTATGAGCTAACAGGATTCTTGACCACCGGACGGTGCTTTGGTTGCCACATCTTCCTTTTGGGTAGGGACCTATAGGGACTGTTTGGTCAACTGGTAGAGAGAAACCACCTGGTGGTCTAAAAACATTATAGCTTTTCTGTTTATTGCATTATAGTAACCAGGTACCAGTGAGTTAGTGGGATAGATATTGTTACAGAGGCTGGGGAGGGGGAGCGGGGGGGGTACCTAGATGGTAGGTCTTAAAACCTTCAAGATAAAGAGCTCTTCTGCCTTTCCCCATCTAAGTCCTTAGGACATCGGCATTTATACATGCCAGCATTAACCCTTTCAGAAGCATTACCAACATTCCCCTGCATGCATTGTTCCCTATCATTAACACTTGTACATTCATACGTGTACAGTAGTTACATTTCCTCCGACTCCATCTCCCCTCAGTGGCTAACTTCACAAATTCAGGCAGTCTGGAAGTCTCTCAATTCTTCCAAAGCACGTTCTCCTCACACTTGGAAGGCTGGTAGGTCTTTGGTCTGGGGGCTGCTGACTTTGGTTCTGCTCTTGACTGTGTGGGGTCGTTAAGTCCTTTTGTCTCTTGACTTTTCATATCTTGCATCGTTAATCTCTTGGATGTCTTCCATGGAGGACCTTGTTTCTGCAGTAAAAGGCAATTAAAATAACATAAGGGAACTTTTCATTTGATGAATTTCTTTCGAAGAAGACAGATGTTCAGTTGAAATGGACATTTTCTTGCTGGCAGTTTCATTATTCCAAATCTGTGGAAATAGGTTGACCCACCTCTATGGTACCTTCCATGGAATCATATGCAGCCCATTATCTGGGCAAATAAATCTGCTGGTCAATCTGTGCTAATATATGCAGACTCTGTTTCAGCTTGTTAATTGGCTTGGATATTTACATTTTCACCTGTGTCTACTGGTAAACCTAATACGTTTACTTCCTCAGTTTACTGCTTGAGGATTGCTGTTTATTCAGCATGATCATCTCCCTGCTACTGGTTCAGTGGTGCTGGAAGAGCACAGCAATTCAGGCAGCATCCGAGGAGCTTC
>NC_057738.1:46940945-46947042 GCF_004010195.1 Chiloscyllium plagiosum
TGACCTGCTGCGCTTTTCCAGCAACACATTTTCAGCTCTGATCTCCAGCATCTGCAGTCCTCACTTTCTCCCTCCTGTTGATGACACCTTCCATCACTTTACTGATGATCAAGAGTAGACTGATAAGGGGTGGGGGGTGGATTTCTCTGCTTTTTTATGTATAGGACATACCTGGACAATTTTCCACATTGTTGGATAGATGCCAATGTTATAACTGTACTGGAAGAACTTGGCTAGAGGAGCACTAGTCTTCATTACCACTACCAGAATGTTGTCAGGGTCCATAGACTTTGTGGTATCCAGTGTCTCCAACCATTTCTTGATAAAATGTAAAGTGAATTGAATTGGCAGAAAAGTGGCATCTCTGATCCTGGGAACCACTGAAGGAGGCCAAGATAGATCATTCACTCAGCACTTCTGGCTGAAGATTACTGCAAATGATTCAGCCTTATCTGATGTGCTGGGCTCTTCCATCATTGAGGATGGGGGTATTTGTGGAGCCTCCTCCTTCAGTGAGTTGTTTAATTGTCCACCACCATTCACGGCAGGATGTGGCAGGACTGATGAGCTTAGGTTTGGTGCATTGGGTGTAGGATCGCTAGACTCTGTCTATCACTTGCTGTTTATGCTGTTTGGCATGCAAGTAGTCCTGTTTGGTAGCTTTGCCAGGTTGACACCTCATTTTTAAGTGTACCTGGTGCTGCTCCTGACATGCCCTCCTGCACTCTCCATTGAACCAGGGTTGATCCTCTGGCTTGATGGTAATGGTTGAGTGGATGATATGCCAGGCCATGAGGTTACAGATTTCTTTCCTTAAGTGTAAGTCTATCTGAGCTGATGGCCAAAATGCCTCATAGATGACCAGTCTTGACTTGCTTGATCTGTTTGTAGCCTACCGCATTGGTGAGACTGAGGTCAAGAATGTTTTTTGAGAGGTTGAAAAGGCTGGGCTTTTTCACACAGAGGGCGGTGCGTGTATGGAATGAGCTGACAGGGGAAGTGGTGGACTCGGGTACAATTACAACAGTTAAAAGATATTTGGACAGGTCGATGGATAAAGGGATGCGGGCCAAACTTGTCCATGCCAACCAGTGTCTTAAGGCATCCTAAGGAATGGACAATTTGGACCGAAGAGTTAGTTTCTGTGCATTATGAGTATTTTAAAGACTACAAAAAAGGAGGTTAAAAAAAAATGCACTATCAGAGATTTGAGCTAATTGAGAACGATCAGCGTGGAATTATAAGCAGCAGAGCATTGAATTGAACAATTGAATTGATTTGTTATCAAAGTAACACCTAAATGAAGAGAATGCACTGGATGTTATCTATCAGGATTTTAAGAAAGAGTTGACAAAGTGCCACATAAAAGGCTGGTTAACAAAACTGGGAATTAAGGAATAGGAGAGTCTGTGTTTAATTGGATTAAAATTTAGTCTCAGAGCAGAAACTTACATTATGGTAAATGTCAGAAGATTAGACTGGAGGATGGTGGGTAGTAATGTTTGCTAAGGGATGCGTAAGCACTGAAAACAGTTTAACCTAAAACCAACACAACTCCACATTATTATTTAAGGAAAAATAACCATGCTCAGGGGCATCCTCTGAAAAGTGAAAATTACTAATGAACAGCGATGCATTTAGTACCCGTCTTTTGTTGAAATATTATTGTATACAATTATACAACATTATTTTGATATAATATTATCAAATCCTTCTTCTGTCAGGTGCAGGCAAGAAACTCAACCTGTGTGTTTACTGTTTTTAACTTTAAAACAAGTTAACAATAATCAGGTTAGATAGGTGTTTGAAGCCATTCTCAAAAGTACCATAACTCATTCAGCTCAGTGTATAATCTGGTTTCTTTATGGGAATCTTGCAATGGAGATCCATTAATAAAACAGCAGAAAGTAAAAGTGTAGCACTGAATTTTTAAAACATTTTTTTTTCAGTTAGAAAGAGATCCAAAGTGATTCACACATGAATAGATTACAATGCAATGTAGAAAAGGTCTGTTTATTTCTCTTTTCTCGATAAAACCCAATTAGGAAAATGGGTTGGTCATGTACACAATCAAATGCAATCTCTCTAGTTCCATAACTCTACTATTCTAACATTAAAATTTATTGTTGACAAATTTCAAACTTTGTGTTGATGAACTTAATTTGTTATAGATTTTTCAAAACATTTATCATCCTCTGAATAATTATATTTTTTGCAACATGTTTGTTCCAAATTTATAATTCACCTATTTATATTTATTTTCAGCCTTAATTTAATCAAAAATGACTTACATTCCAAGGTCCGGTAACTCCTTTTTAAACAGCAGCCTCAGAGCTACACAGGATGTCAGTGGGGTCCCAGTGAGATTCAATATCAGCTTCCAGAGATTTCACAAAAAGAAATGTCAAATAAGATTTATATCATAATTTAAAATGTATCAATTGGTTTTAAGATAGAATTTTTGTTAAATAAAATAATACCTTTCAAACTTATATTACTTTTCCATGGAATGTAAAGAATTACTTTGTGTTGAATATTACTGACATCCTACTGATTGAGAAATTAGTCTTTGTGATTCTAATGAACAGACATTTTCATGCAGAAGGTGGTGTGCATATGGAATGAGTTGCCAGAGAAATTGTAGACATGGGTACAATTCCAAAATTTTGAAGGCATCTGGATGGGCATATGATTAGGAAACATTTTGAGGGATATGGGCCAAATGCTGACAAATAGGACTAGATCAGATTGGGATGTTTGGTTCATGTTGATAAGTTGGACTAAAGGGTCTGATTACATGCTGTGCATCTCCATGACCCCTTCTTCCCTCAAATTAACATATTCCAGGTCACCAGGACCCTCGACCCTTGGTTCCTCCCTCCAATGGTTATTTGTAAGCTTCCTCAGGATTCAGGATCAGATTCTCACCGAATGTGAATCCCCATATTCCTGTCTAATGCAGCCCCTGGCTACCTACCTGCTGCGGGAGCTGCAGACTCCTCCAGAGGGAGGACAATTAAGCCATTTGACGCATAGGGTCTGCTCCACCATTCAATCATGGCTGATGTGTTTTTCAACTCCATTCTCCTGCCTTCTCCCCCTAACCCTTGATCCTCTTACCAATCAAGAACCTATCTATCTCTGCCTTAAATACACTCAATGACTTGGCCTTCACAATCTTCTGCAACACTGAGTTCCTCTGTCTGAAGAAATTCCTGCTCATCTCAATTCTGATTGGTTATCCTTTCATTTGAGGCTGTGCCCTAAAGTCCTAAACTCTCCTATAGGTAGAAACATCTTCTCCACATTCACTCTATATCAGCATTTTGAAAATTTCAATCAGATCTGCCCTGATCCTTCTAAACTCCTTAGATATGGGGTCTAAAACTGCTCTTAATCTTCCAAATGCGATCTGACCAGAGCCTTATACAGCCTCAGTAGGACATCCCTGCTGTTGTTTTCTAGTTCTCTTGAAATGAATTCTGGCATTGCATTTATATTTCCAACTGCCTTGACCGCCCCTTAATGTTTCTTGTTCCTGGGATGAAGTTCTGCTGAGCCTCCTGAATTACTCCAGAAACTCCAGCCATTGTTGCTGCAGTGTCTTCCCTGTGTTATGGAACAAACCAAACTCCCCTCAAAAATGTCAAAAAGATAGCCTAGTCCCTAACTTTTATCTTAATAAAAGACAAGTGTAAGGTGCTGTGTTCCTGTTGTAATTCGATTGGTTACACTATTTAGTTTAAGCAAAGCATACTTATCCTATAGTTAAATACAAACAAAAGAAAGAAGAATTGGTATAAATTTAACTCTATTGGAAAACTTAACAGAATAATAGATTATTTACCTATTAAACAGTATCTGCTCCAATATAGTAACATCCCATAAACACTCCCTTGGCAAAAGCACATTCAGTAAAATAGACTGTCTCACATACAATGTTTCTCCAGTCCAGAAAGAATATCAAGGGAAAATTCTGAGAGAGAGAGAGAACTCAAGTGTTTTGCTGGAGCAGGGAGATATGTATGACAGCTTCAAAATCCCAACAACTACTGAAAGCTGAGGTCAAACCCTTGTTTTCTAGGAGCCTGAGTCCACTCATTCATGTTCCAATTTTAAAAAAGGACCCAAGGCCTCACAAGCCTTACTTAATGGCTTGGACAGACCATTCATCACTTCTGTCTCAACCTTTCTTCATTGAACAAAGCACAGAACAAAATACATCTCTTAAAGCCATTGTATTGTCACACCTGCTGTTCCTATCGACTCTGACCATCTCCACCCTCATGTATTTGTAGTTACCTTTACTTAATTATAATAGTGCTATATCTGATTCCAGCTCCTCTCTCTCAAACTGCAAGGTGAATTCTAATATATTATGGTCACTGCCCCCCAGGGTTTCCTTCACCTTCAGCTCCCTAATCAAATCTGCCTCATTAGACATCACCAAATTCAGAACTGCCTCTTCCCTAGTGGGCTCTATCACAAGCTGCTCCAATAACCTTCTCTTTTAAGGTTTGTTTTCTAATTTGTTTTCTTGGTTCAGGTGGAGCTCTCTCCTTCCTCAGTACCCGTGCCGATGTCCCATGAATTCAAACCCGTTTCTCCCACACCAATCCTTGAAACATACATTTACCTCTTTAATCTTGTTGACTCTGTGCTAATTTGTTCATAGTTCAGATAGTAATCTGGAGATTATTATCTTTTCCCCTCTGCTTTTTAATTTAGCCTCTAGATGTTTTCATTCCCTTGGCAGAACCTCATTCCTCTTTCTACCAATATCATTGGTACCTAAGTAGGCCACAACAGCTGGATCTTTCCCCTCCACTCCAAGTTCCTCTGCAGCCCAGCTGAGAGATCCTGAACAGAGTCACCAAGCAGGTAACACAGTCTTTGGAACCCTCAATTCTCGCCACAGAGAACAGTGTCTATTCTCTAACTGCACTATCCCCATTACAACTCAATTTGTCTTTTCTCCCCCCTCTTGGATGGCTCTTCATTCCATGGTTTATTTGCTCATCCTCCCTGCAGCCCCCACTCTCATCCACACAGGGAGCAAGAATCTCAATCCTATTAGATAAACTCAAGGGTTGAGGCTCCCTCAGTAGTACCTCCTAGATCCTCTACCTGCCTCACTCACAATCAGACCCTCCTGTCCCTGACCATTGACCAAATTTGAGATCATTAGTCAAGGGGTGTGACTGCCTCCTAAAACACAGCATCCAGGTAATTCCTCCCCTCTCTGATGTATTGCAATGTTTGAAGCTCAGACTCTAGTTCAGCAACTTTGAGCCAGCATTCTCAAGCAACCAACACTTGCTTCAGATGTGGTCCCTTTGAGCCACAATGTGGTCCACCAGCTCCCACATACTGCAGGTACAACACATCGCCTGACCCAGCATCTCAACTATCTTTGCTTAGTTCTTAATTTGATTTTTGAAAAATATCTACTGGTCTTTTAGGTTTTAGCCTGTAAATAATTCCCAATTTACCTTCAATCTGAACATAGCCTATAATTGATAAACGATCAGCTGTTTCCAACCAATGAACTTGTGGTTTCCTTGACATGTCACTTTTTGTTTTGTGTTTGGCCCTTGATTCTGGTTTATCTAATTCTATTCCCATACTGCTTCCAAATTCCCAGAACTCTATATTCACTAGGGCTTGTCTCACTCAGGATGTGACCTCTCCTTCCTGTCCAACTAGGAAACAATTCTGTCAATCAGGGCACCTTTCCCATTTAAAAACAAATGCTGAGAAATTTTCCTCACCAACATCCCTGTGGCCAGCCATTGTCATCTCCATGAGACCTTCTTTAGTCAATATTGGGACTAACCTGTAGCAGAAAGGATTGTTCAATTGAATTGATTAGGGAGACCTGCAGTTGCTTGAAGTACAAACAGAAACTGGAGAAGCTCAGCAGGTCTGTCAGCTCAAGTGGAGAGAGAAACCAAGTTAATGGTTGAAGTGTATGGCCATTCTTCCCGAATGTTGCTTTTCCTGTTCACACAGGTTCTCTGAAATGGGTGCTGATCAGCTTTTGGTTTTTGTACCATATCAAGTTTTAATGTAAGATCCCAGAGAAAGTTTAAGATTA
>NC_057738.1:46947542-46971085 GCF_004010195.1 Chiloscyllium plagiosum
AGTCCAAATCTGGAGGGCAAAAGTTTAATGCAAGAGGGGAAAGATATAAAAGGGACCTAAGCAGCAACAGAGTGTGTATGGAATTAACTGCCAGAGGAATTGGTGGAGGTTGGTACAATAAACATTTAAAAGGCACCTGGATGGTTCCATGAATAGAAAGGGTTCAGAGGGATATGGGCCATATGCTCGCAAATGACCAGATGAATTTAGGATATCTGTTGGGCATGGATGAGTTGGACCAAAGGGTCTGTTTTTGTGACTCTATGAATTTATGTGCTTTGAGGTTTCTCAGGTGACGTCACATGACAGACACCAATGGAGTTGCAGGTAGATAAGATAGATAAGTTGCATTTGGTATGCTTTCCTTTGTTGGTCAGAGTATTGAGTACAGGAGTTGGGAGGTCATTTTGCAGCTGTACAGGCATTGGTTAGCCCACTGTTGGAATATTGTGTGCAATTCTGGTCTCCTTCCTATCGGAAAGATGTTTTGAAACTTGAAAGAGTTCAGAAAAGATTTACAAGGATGTTGCCAGGGTTGGAGGATTTGAGATACAGGGAGAGGCTGAACAGGCTGGGACTGTTTTCCCTGGAGCATCAGAGGCTGAGGGGTGACCTTATAGAGGTTTGCAAGATTGAGGGGCATAGATAGGGTAAATAGGCAAAGTCTTTTCCCTGAGATCGGGAAGTCCAGAACTAGAGGGTATAGGTTTAGGGTGAGAGGGGAAAGATATTAAAGAGACCTAAGGGGCAACATTTTCACACAGAGGGTAGTATGGGTATAGAATGAGCTACCAGAGGAAGTGGTGGAGGCTGGTACTATTGCAACATTTAAGAGTATGGGTATATGAATAGGAAGGGTTTGGAGAGATATGGGCTAGGTGCTGGCAGGTGGGACTAGATTGGGTTGGGATATCTGGTCGGCATGGACGGGTTGGACTGAAGGGTCTGTTTCCGTGCTGTACATCTCTATGACTCTATCTCTGGATGTGGTGTTTGTGTGACTGGTGCCTATGGAACATGCCTATGATGGTGACTGGTGCCTATGGAACATGCCTATGATGGTGACTAGTGCCTATGATGGTGACTGGTGCCTATGATGGTGACTGGTGCCTATGGAACATGCCTATGATGGTGACTGGTGCCTATGGAACATGCCTATGATGGTGACTGGTGCCTATGAAGGTGACTGGTGCTGGTAATGGTGAGTTTCCGTGCTGTACATCTCTATGACTCTATCTCTGGATGTGGTGTTTGTGTGACTGGTGCCTATGGAAGTGACTGGTGCCTATGGAACATGCATATGATGGTGACTGGTGCCTATGGAACATGCCTATGATGGTAACTGGTGCCTATGGAACATGCCTATGATGGTGACTGGTGCCTATGATGGTGACTGGTGCCTATGGAACATGCCTATGATGGTGACTGGTGCCTATGATGGTGACCGGTGCCTATGATGGTGACTGGTGCCTATGGAACATGCCTATGATGGTGACTGGTGCCTATGGAACATGCATATGATGGTGACTAGTGCCTATGGAACATGCCTATGATGGTGACTGGTGCCTATGATGGTGACTGGTGCCTATGATGGTGACTGGTGCCTATGGAACATGCCTATGATAGTGACTGGTGCCTATGGAACATGCCTATGATGGTGAATGGTGCCTATGATGGTGACTGGTGCCTATGGAACATACCTATGATGGTGACTGGTGCCTATGATGGTAACTGGTGCCTATGATGGTGACTGGTGCCTATGGAACATGCATATGATGGTGACTGGTGCCTATGGAACATGCCTATGATGGTGACTGGTGCCTATGATGTTGACTGATGCCTATGATGGTGACTGGTGCCTATGGAACATGCCTATGATGGTGACTGGTGCCTATGGAACATGCCTATGATGGTGACTGGTGCCCAATGTCCAACATAGAAGTTGTTCAGAGCACGTGGTGAGCTGAAGTCACCAGTAACAGCCGTGACCTCCCTGTTGAGAATTCTTGGTGCCTGGTTTGTTCATGGATGGTCATAGGATAGAAAAGTGCATATTAATGCAATGAGATGTGCAGTTAATAAGGTTGTGAACAAGCAATAAACCCCTTTAATTGACAACTTGCTACTGCCCAGCGGAATCTCACCTTGACATCTGACACTTAGTTAAATGATGCAGTGACTTGTTTCCGACAGCGATGAACTCGCTTAACTTCTTGTGTGATTCTGCCAGATTTCTCAGTGTCACCGACATCCTGATATACAATTAATTAATAATGAGGAACTGAGGAACAGTTTTTTTTTAGATTAGATTACTTACAGTGTGGAAACAGGCCCTTCGGCCCAACAAGTCCACACCGACCCGCCGAAGCGCAACCCACCCATAACCCTACACCTAACACTACGGACAATTTAGCATGGCCAATTCACCTGACCTGCACATCTTTGTGACTGTGGGAGGAAACCAGAGCACCCGGGGAGAATGTGCAAACTCCACACAGTCAGTCGCCTGAGGCGGGAATTGAACCCGGGTCTCTGGCGCTGTGAGGCAGCAGTGCTAACCACTGTGCCACCGTGCCGCCCAATAGAATACTTTACAGTGTGGAAACAGGCCCTTCGGCCCAACAAGTCCACACCGACCCGCCGAAGCGCAACCCACCCATAACCCTACACCTAACACTACGGACAATTTAGCATGGCCAATTCACCTGACCTGCACATCTTTGTGACTGTGGGAGGAAACCAGAGCACCCGGGGAGAATGTGCAAACTCCACACAGTCAGTCGCCTGAGGCGGGAATTGAACCCGGGTCTCTGGCGCTGTGAGGCAGCAGTGCTAACCACTGTGCCACCGTGCTGCCCACTGTTCATTCTCAAAATTAGACTCATTGAGATTCCTGGGTCAAATTGCTAACAGTTTTCTTTGTAAGCCAAATTTAGCTTCACATTTCAAAGATTCATCTCAGCATAATTAGTTGTTTGAATAAAGATTTCCAGTGAAAGCTATGCTTTCCATCCCAGTGTCTGATGTGTGCCATCAGGTCATGATAATGCAACTGTAACAAAACAGCAGCATTAATCATCTTGTGAATTTTAATAAGTACTTTAGCAAACTGATCATGAACGCCAAAACTCTATTTCTCCACTGAGCATTAAATGAGATACTAGAGAAAACATCATTGTAATTTATCTTGTAGAGCTTCTCTAATATTAGATGAACTACTGCATTTTTACTAAATTGGACAGCAGTGGATTGAAATCTTATCAAAACTTCATCATGTAAGAGTATGCTTTAATGCTGCTAATAACTGCAATTTAATCCCCTGTGCTGCTCGCAATCAGAATACGTGACTCTGGGAATGAATCTTCTCAGGTACCTGAACTGATTGACTGGAAATGATGAGACTGTACTTCAGCAAAGTGTCCAGTATTTCTTGATCTTTTCTTCATTTTTTATCAGCAATAATGTTTTATACTGAAAAATAACATTTTCAACAACAATCCTCTAAATTTTCTTTATTCTTTATTTCAATGCACAGTATATTTAAATTTAGTTTGCTGAGTTGCACACATGCAATGTCTTAAAGGAGACGAGTGAGCAACATTAGCATTAACTGCGTAGTCATTAACATGTGCAGGAACACGACAGCGTCAGACTGTGACCTTTACCTTTTGTTGCTAGAG
The DNA here is from genome assembly GCF_004010195.1 of Chiloscyllium plagiosum. NCBI lineage: Eukaryota > Metazoa > Chordata > Chondrichthyes > Orectolobiformes > Hemiscylliidae > Chiloscyllium > Chiloscyllium plagiosum. The sequence continues at coordinate 46,951,223 of NC_057738.1, forward strand.
GGCATTGGTTTAGGGTGAGGGGGAAAGATATAAAAGAGACCTGCGGGGCAACTTTTTCACACAGAGGGTGGTGCGTGTATGGAATGAGCTGCCAGAGGATGTGGTGGAGGCTGGTACAATTGCAACATTTAAGAGGCATCTGGATGGGTATATGAATAGGAAGGGTTTGGAGGGATATGGGCCGGGTGCTGGCAGAAGGGAGTAGATTGGATTGGGATATCTGGTCGGCATGGACGAGTAGGACCAAAGGGTCTGTTTCCATGCTGTACATCTCTCTGACTCTAAGATAATTCAATGCTTAGACTGAATTCTACTTGTTTTGCCTTCAATTCATGAAGTCATATGGTGAAATCTTTCTGGGCTTGAGTTTATTCTCTGAGCTGAAGCAGTGCAGTATTGTTGGAGGTGCTCCAAATCTTCCCAAGGCCACACTTTGAGGAAAGGAGGAGGAGTCCAGGCTAAAATGTAACCAAAAAACAATTATTGAAAGAAGTAGACATTGTTTGTGGAAGATTGCTGTGTATTCTTTTTAGCAGATCATGTGTCAGTATTAATAAAAGTGACCACTTCAAAAGGAGTTTTGAGGAGTTCTAAATTGTTATATTTTGATAAAAATTGTCCAGTTGAACTAAATACTTTGCATTAACAAATACTCAAATGACGGTTTACACCTCTATGTTGTTGCTCCTGCACACTGACAAATTCAAAACCAATAAAGGGTGATTGATATGCTCTCACTTACTTTCACTCACTCACAGCTTAGCAGAACCCAAGTAAATAAAGTGAGATTGTTTTAAACCAAATAACTTGGTGTAACTCAGCGGTCTAGCCTGTTGTGTTATAGCTGTCAATATCAGTGACTTGAGGGTCAGTCTGTTAGTATATCTTTAAAAGACATCATTGTATCATACGTATGTGACCTAATTGCATATTCCATCTTGTGCTGGGATCATTCGAGCATGTCACAGTCTGTGAGCATGCTGATCTGTTGTAACCCGATAATTTAATGTTAGTCCAGATGCTAGTGTGCCTGCAAATGTAACGGTTTAGTAAAAATATTTAGCCTTCCCAAACCTCTGGCTACCCACTAACCGTCACAAAATTGTATGCATTTTCTTTTGATTGTGTACTGTCTCTGATTTCCCTTGAAAGCCATCGTTGCCTCACCCTCCCCTTGAATGTTTCCTTCTCCTTGAGAGAGGGGTGAGGTAATATATTTTAGTCGAAGAAACAAGGAGCAATATATAATGTAGCAAACAGGAACCAGATACTCCCACTGCCCCAGTGATAAAACCAGTGATAATTAAAGTTCAACTGAACACCCCAGACCATATACATTGATGCCCTTAAGTCTGTGTTGGCCCAATCCACAACCTATTTTCGAAGAAGGACTTTGGACTCATTACAGGTTACATTTTTATGACAGCCATGTTTATTCTGCTGTATGGGTCAGAGAAATGCAATGGGACTTATTTCAAACATCATCCAGTAAAACCATTAAACAAGCTGAAACTCAATATGAAGTCAAGGTAAAACAATTACAGCTTGCAAGTAGCCAAAGTTGTCTTCTCTTGGCCTGTTCCAACCTCATTCATCTCAAAGCTGACCTCCTCCAACTCAATTACAAGAAAGTGACAACTTAGTGAGAATCTTTGACTTGTCCATATCCCCAGTCCAGATACAAGATCAATGCAGCTAAGAAATACAGGCCTACTACTAAAAAGGATGACATCATTAAAATTCATAATTGCATTGTGTTTTTTTCCTCCTGTATACCCAATATTTGTGTGTGTGCATGATATGTCCTGTTGAAACCCTCAGTTTAATTAACAAATAAGCATCTTTATTATAAAATTCACAAAGCCTATTGTTAGAAGTTATTTAAATTGAGAGAAACCACTTTGAGGGTCAGCGAATATGCACCCCTCACAATGAAGGACACATTGATTAAGGAGAATCTGAAAACACTTAAATTACGTCCATGAAAGTATAAAGACAATGAACAAAAATAACAACTTACATTTATATAGATTCTTTAATGGAGTAAGTCAGAAGTCACACAACACCAAGTTATTGTCTAACAGGTTTCTCTGAAATCACAACTTTTGGAATGTTGCTTCTTTGTCAGGTGAAGTCAGTTGATGGAGGAGCAGGGATCCAAAAGTTTGCGATTTTAAATGAACCGTTTGAACTATAACGTGGTGTTGTGTGACTTCTGACTTTGTCCACCCCAGTCCAACAGCAGCACCTCCACTTTAATGGAGGAAACCATCCCAGAGAACTCCACAAGGGCATTGCACATTCACATTGAGCTACATGGAGAGACTTAGGGTCAATGATCAAAAGCTGAGGAAAAAATGAAGTAGGCTTTAGAAAGTGACTTAACAGAGGTAAGAATGAGATAGAGAGGCAAAGATATTTATAGTGGGAATTTGAAAGCAGAGAGTTCAGACAGCTGAAAGTATTGGCACAAATGGAGGAGCAGTTAAAATTGCCAATGGTTAAAATACCATAAATGGAGGAGGATAGAGGATCTGTGAGACATTTTATTCTGGATGAGGTCTTGAAGACTGGGTAGGGTTTGGCCATGGAGTGATTTATAAACAAAGATGGGAAGTTTAATATCTAAATGTTTGACTGGGAGCCAGTGATCACAGATATTTAGCATAAAACAAACAAATTCAAATACTTTCCTTCGCAAAGAGAATGCATGCAAATGAACAGTTAATTATTTTTTGTTTATAAAACATGTTCATAAAACCCACCATTCACACACATAATAATTTACACTTTCTCATGAAAGATAATTTGTGTTATTACATACAAACTGCTAAACTGAGTGAGCTGCCAATCTTCATTTCAGTGGTATCCACTTCTCTGACACCTGATTAGGATCACTACTGGACAAGAAACAGTTAAATAAACAGAATGTAAATTTTAGCATTGACAAGAGTCTTTGAGTTGCTTTAATTCTGAAAAATGCCATTTATAGAATCATAGAGTCCTACAGCATGAAGACAGGCCCTCTGCCCCAAACTGGTGTTTGCCAACCAAAATGTTCAACTACACTAACTCCGTTTCCCTGCACTTGGCCCATATCCTTCTAATCCTTTCCTATCCATGTATTTGTCCAAATGCCTTTTAAATTTTGTTAATATACCCACCTCAACCGTTTCCGCTGGCAGCTCATTCCATATGCATTCCACCCTCTGTGCAAAAATGTTGCCCCTTATGTTCCCATTTATTTTTTCCCCACGCCCCTTAAATTGATGCCGTATAGTCCTCGATTCTCCAACCCTCGGAAAAAGGCTGAGTGCATTTATCCTCTTATGATCTTATACATTTCTATAAGGTTCTCTCTCGGTAGCTAAAGAAAAAGTCCTGGCTTGTCCAACCTCCCCCCTCCCTAAAAATCAGCTCGCTGAGTCCTAGCAACACCCTTGTAAATTTCTTCTGCACTTTTTCCAGTTTAGTCACATCCTTCCTGTAGCAAGGTGACCAAAACTGAACACAATACTCCAAGTGCTGCCTCACCAACGTCTTGTATAACTGCAACATAGATTTCTAACTTCTGCAGTCAATTTACCTGATGATGCCAAAAACCTTCTTCACTGCCCTGGCTACCTGTAACTCCACTTTCAGAGAACCATGCACCTGAACTCCAAGGTCCCTCTTTTCCACTACACTCCTTAAGGCCCTACCATTCACCACGAAACTCCTACCTTGATTTGACTTTACAAAATGCAAGACCTTACACTTATCTATATTAAATTCCATTTGTCATTTCTCAGCCCACTTCCCAATATGATCAAGGTTCTGCCACAACTTCTAAAACCTTCCTCACTGTCCACGATACCGCCACTTGTAGGATATTTCAAATACAGACCCATTCAGCAGAAGCTCAGGGCTTGTTGCACAGCTGCCATGATTCAGTTCCACTCTCAGGAAGCCAACAGACATGTTCAGCCAAAATAAACCCAGTCCATTGTTGTTCTGCTTTGTCTTAATATTTTGCTAAAATCTAGTTGAGCAACCAGTCAGGCAAACCATCCATAACCTCAACCCAGGATACCCCTGAGGACTACAGACTAGATGTGGAGAAGATGCTTCTATTACTGGGAGAGACGAGGACCTGAGGGCACAGCCTCAGAGTGAAGGGATGATCCTTTAGAAGTGAGATGAGGAGGAATTCCTTCAGCCCAACGGTGACGAATCTGTGGAGCTCATTACCACTGAAGGTTGTGAAGGTCGAGACATTGAATGAATTTAAGACAGCAATATATAGGTCCTTGCTGAGTAAGGGGGATCAAGGATTACAGGAGAAAGCAAGACAATGGGGTTGAGAAACATATCAGCCATGATCGAATGGTGGAGCAGCCCTGATAGACCAAATTGCCTGATTCTGCTCCAAATCTTGTGGTTTTATGTGATTAAAAGTCAAAAGAGCAGATAACTCCCTGTTTGGACCAGGGATTGTACAATTCAGTCTCATGGTTATTTTCAGTTTGTGAATGTTTGAGTGCAGTTGATTATTGCTTGAAATGTATCAGAATCCCATGTTCCACAAAAATCAAATCTGTTTAAGTCTGGTGAATTTACGAAGAAAATGATGACAAAACTATTGGCTGTTAGTCAACATTCTCCCTAGAGTGAGTTTGGTAGTGGGGAGCATTTGATCAGGTGAGAGGGAGGTGGGTCAGGACTCCACTACCTTCCCAGCACTGCCCCAGGTCCACGCTGGGAGGTCTCATGAATGGTCTTCCCAGCCTGCACCAACCGAAGCTCTTTAGGATATAATGCATCATCGTGTGGCAGCTGGTATTGATCCACTTGTGTGTGTGTGTGTGTGTGTGTGTGGTGGGGGGGTGCTCTTTATGTACAAACCCTGACTGATTACCTTTGGGTTTTCAGCATGGTCAAAGGGATTCAGTGACTTCTGAACAGGAGGTATCCACTGGGAGTGTCTCTCTGTCCCTCTCCTTGCTGCTAACACCCTGTCACCCAACCATCCCTCCAACTATCACTCATCTCAGGCCTGAATGTCTTAGGCCTCAGATGGGTCGCGATTCAGCAGGAATCACTGCATCGATCACTGTTCTGTCAAGCTCCTGGTCTCTGATTTTGCTCCTAATTTCTTTAGGCTATGAAAGGCCTTCCACCATCCAATTAAGTGATTGGTGCTTTACTCCAGGGCCTTTGTCAATATGGGTTAATGCTGGACTCTCTGGCTCTCCAGCTTGTGGGCAAAGGTTCTATTGTGTCTGGTAAATATCATCCATCACCTTCAACCCACAACAAATACCACAAACATCTCACAAATACCACCTCCTCACTGAACCAGATTCCTCAGAACTTCAGGCTCTGATTTCAAGACCAATATTATCAAAATCTCTTATTTGGTCCCAAGCGTCTGATCCTAAAATCAATGACATGCAACAAAAGGGACACTTTTCCAACTACATGATGCACTTTTATTAAACTGCTTTCAAACACCTACAATGGCACTGTTGCTTCAAGAGCTGTGACCTAGCGTCTGTCTCAGACACTTGATTTGTCACATTCTGCCTAGTGTGGAAACAAATCTTTTATTAAAAGCTTATTTGATTTATCTTTCTTGTGGTGACTGTATCAGATCTGGTAATAACTGTCTTTGGCCAGTTTAATTCATTTTTAATGACATGGTGATTCTGTTGGAAGCTCTTGCTACCTGTACCTTCTCTCTGGGTCTCAATCTCAAGGCTTCACTTGAACAATCACAGGCTGTCAACACAACTGTTATCACTAACATCTTTATCAATCTCCAGGGCTTTAGCAGAGAAGACAGTTTATGGCCTGAAAGAGAGAGCCCGTTGTGCCTCTCTGCTCTAGCATGGTTTTATGAACCAGACCAGACCCCCTCAAAACATTTCAAGAAGGTGGCCCAGACCCTAGCTTTGCTAGTTGTTTTAAGCGAGTGTACAGTGGGTACTCCAGGAGAGAATCAGCTGGTCAAACCACTTAGATTTAAACCAAACAGAATTTATTTGCAAGATTACTGAATGAAACACAAAGAACAGAAAGCAGAGTAGTGAAAAACCTATCCTATCCGAAAACCCAACAGGCTATCCGAACTTAATGATGCTGTTCTAGATGCTTGCAACAATCTCCATAAACAGCCCTTGGCACAAAAGGTAAAATCAAACACAGGGTCTTCCAGGAGAGAAGTCAGAGAGAGATCAGCATGGACCTGCTCCTGGGTCCAGCAGCCTTTCTTCACACACACTGCTAACAACCAAACCAAACCAGAGAACATTTCAGCTAGGACAGCTAGTTACTCTCCTTTCATTGTATAAGTGTTTTTTTTAAACTTGAAAGCCTTCTGCCTGAAGCAGTATCTGTTAGTTATTATCAAATTGGCCCTAAAACCCATCCAAACCCAGACTTTTTAGAACCTGTGATTTTACGACCTCCTGAATTAAAAAAAAAACAAGAACAGCATAAACTTGTTAAAACAGCAGCATCATCACAATAGTTTAGAGTCAGTTTGCAGACTTAATAAGGTCTGTCGGCTGAGCAAATTGCCACCTTACCTTACTGCCTGGGAAACCACAATGCAGCCCCTCAGTCAGGGTACCATTTAAATTCTTAGAATCCCTACAGTGTGGAAGCAGGCTATTTGGCCCATCAAGTCCATACCAATCCTCCAAAGAGCATCCCATCCAGACCTGCTCCCTGACCCTAACCCAATATTTCCCATGGCTATCTCACCTGACCTGCACACCTTTGGACTGTGGGAGGAAACCGGAGCACCCGGAGGAAACCCACGCAGACACGGGGAGAACGTGCAACTCCACGTAGACTGTCGCCCGAGGCTGGATTCAAACGCAGGTCACTGGAGCTGTCAGACAGCAGTGCTAACTATTCCCCCACAATGAGGCAAGAATTTACCAGAATCAAGGAAAGGGTGCTGGAAAAACACAGCCAGTCAGGCAGCATCCAAGGAGCAGGAGAGTCAAAGTTTTGAGCATAAGCCCTTCATCAGGAATGGAGGGGTGGGGCAAAGGGGCTGAGAGATAAATGGGAGGGTGTGGGGCTGGGGGAAGATAGCTGGGAATGTGATCGGTAGGTGAAGGTGGGGGGTAATGGTGATAGGCCAGAGTAGAGGGTGGAGCAGATAGGTGGGAAGGAAGATGGACAGGCAGGACAGTTCAAGAGGGTGATGCCAAGTTAGAAGGTTGGAGCTGAGATAAAGTAGGGGAAGGGGAAATGAGGAAACCATCCTTTCCTGGACATCTCCATTTCCAGTGACCGACTCATATACTTCAAAATCACCAACTCCCATAGATACCTGGACATCTCCTGCTCCCACCCTGCCTCCTGCAAAAATGCTATCCCTTACTCCCAATTCCTCTGCCTCCACCGCATCTGTTCCCAGGAGGATCAATTCCAAGTTAGAACATTCTAAATGGCCGCTTTCTCCAGAGACCGCAATTTCCCCTCCCACAGGTTCAGCTATGCCCTCCAGCACATCTCCTCCACATCCCGCACCTCCACCCTTCAACCCCACCCCTCCAATGGCAACAAGGACAGAAGACCTCCGTCCTCACCTTCTACTCCACCAACCTTGGCATACAATGCATCATCCTCCACCATTTCCGCCACCTACAAACAGACCCGACCGCCAGAGATATATTTCCCTCCCCACCCCTATCTGCATTCTGCGGAGACCATTCCCTCCGTGACTCCATTGTTAGGTCCACGGCCCCCACCAACACACCCTCCACACCTGGCACCTTCCCTTGCCACTGCTGGAATTTCAAAACCTGCGACCACATCTCTACCATCACCTCAATCCAAGGCTCCAAAGGATCCTTCCACATCCCACAGAGATTACCTGTGCTTCCACATACATTATCTGCTGTGTCTGTTGCTCTTGATATGATCTTCTCTACACAGGGGAGACAGGATGCCATCTTGCAGAACGTTTCAGAGAACATCTCTTGGACACCCAAACCAATCAACCCCACCACCCTGTGGCCGAACACTTCAACTCCCCCTCCCACGTGTCAGCAATGACACGCAAGTCTTGGGCCTCCTCCACTGCCAAACTCCAGCCACCCAACGCCTGAAGGAAGAATGCCTCACCTTGGGACGCTGCAACCACACAGGATCAATGTAGATTTCATCAACTTCCTCATTTCCCCTGCCTCCACCTTATCCAAGATCCAATCCTCTAACTCGGATCGGACCTCTTGACTTGTCCTACCTGTCTATCTTTCTTCCCATCTATCTACTCCACCCTCCGTTCCGACCTATCATCTTCACCCCATCACCTTCACCTACCCATTGCATTCCCAACTACCTTCCCCCCAGTCCCACTCCCTCCCACTTACTTCCCAGCCCTCTTGCCCCCCCCACCCACCCCCATTATTTATGAAGGGCTTATGCTCAAAACGTCGATCCTCCTGCTCCTTGGGTGCTGCCTGACCTGCTGTGTTTTTCCAGCACCACACTCTCTCCTCTGATCTCCAGCATCTGCAGTCCTCACTTTCTCCCAGGAACTTACCAGTTTACATTCATTGATATAAAAGGAACATGATTAAAGTGTTCAGTGCAATGCAAAAGTAAATAATGAATTGGCTTAAATATCTTTTCCAGGTAAAGTCCACCTTCTCCCATCTCTTCAAGACTCAATTATTGCAGTCTTCCCCTGCCTTTCTATCTCAAGTTCTGAAGAAGGGTCACTGGACTTGAAACATTAATTATACTCTCTTTTTCTCCACAGATGTTGCCAGATCCGCTGAGTTTCTCCAGCATTGTCTTTGTAAAATTCAGTTCCGTTGAATCATTGCTGACACTATCCGAGTTCTACACCGCATTCTGCCTCATTCCTACACCCAAACTCATCCTTTAAACTGTCCTCTTGTACATCCCTTGTTCCTTCATCCAGCCAATTCTATGATCTCGAATGTCCTGCCTAAGTACCTCATGATTGTATTAAGAGCTGCTTCTTCAACCACAGAGTTGTTATGGGACACATGGAGGCTATTTGGCACATTGTGCCTGTGCCAGTTCTATTACCTTTTTATCAAAGCAGATTGGCTATAGGTAATGACAGAGGTTGATACAGATTATAAAAGTTTCTGGTCTCCTCTCTTTGTCTCAGTGTTGTCCCACCATGGCTACCTTCACACCACCAACTGCCAGCTCAGTATTTTAAAGTAAACTTGTTTAACTATAACCTGTTGTTGTGTGATTTTTAACACTATTCCCTTTGTAATCCTCCTTAACACCGGTATTTTAATCTGATGACATTAAGAAAGCATTTTCTGTGCTGTCAAAAGTTGTGCTCTTTAAAGTGTTGAACAGTTTTAGAAATTCTAATATGGAATTTCAAACTTGTGCTTGCTTTCAAGTGGTTAAAATAAAATATAACAGCAAATCTGAATAAAACTTTTAAAGAACTGGTCTCTGCATTTTATATGTTTAACGTTTTTGGAGTTTTGATTTGAGTTGAACCATTAAAGAATTCCTCTCTGACGGTTTAAAAGAGGCAAATGACAGGAAAGGAACCTCGCTGCAACAGAAAACCCACACATTCTCCAGATGTCCAAATCATCCACTTTTGCCAACTGTGCCTCATTACAAAGACAGACAGGAAGATAATATGGAACATGGTCAGCAGCTCTGGGCCCATTGCCCAGTGAAGGATATACTTATCAAAGAGGGAGTGTAACAAGGGCTCACCATCGTGATTCCTGAGATGGTCGAACTGTCAGATGGGGAGATGTTGAAGAGACTGGGAATAACTCAGAAATTGCTGGAAAAGCTCAGCAAATCTGGCAGCAGCTGTGAAGATAAATCAGAATTAATGTTTCGGGTCAAGTGACCCTTCCTCCGAATGGATGTTTTGGTTCTTGTTTGAAGAGACCGGGCCTGTATTTGCTGGCATTTACTGTGTTGTAACCTTGATAGGCAGAGACCTCCAGGATTTTGAGCCAGTGACACTGAAGAATGGTGATATATTTCCAAGTCAGGATAGTGATTAGCTTGGAGGGAACATGCAGGGGACGGTGTTCCCATGTATCTGCTGTCTTTGTCTTTCTAGTTGGAAGTGGTCTTGGGTTTAGGGGAAGGTGCTGTCTCAGGATCTTTGGTGAATTTCTACAGTGTATCTTGTAGATAGTTTACTCTGCTCCTTTTAAGCGGCAATACTAGTCGGAGTAAATGTTGAAAGTGGTGAATGAGTTGCCAATCAAGTGGGCACTTTCCTGGATGATATTAAATTTCTTGAACATTGTTCAAGCTGCATCCATCTGGGCAGTGTAGAATATTCCATTATATACCTGGCTTGTATCTTGTAGATGGTGGACAGGCTTTGGGGAGTCAGCGGGTGAGTTACTTGCTGCAGGATTCCCAGCCTCTGACCTGCTCTTGCAGCCACTGTCTTGATATGTCTGGTCGAGTTCAGTTTCTGGTGAAAGGTAACTCCCATATATTGATAGAGGGAATTCAAGATGGTAATGCTGTTGACTGCCAAGAGGAGATGGTTAGAGATTGTCTCCTGTTGAAGATGCTCATTTCCTCGCAATTCTGTGATACGAATGTTACTTGCCACTTACCTGCCCAAACGTGAACGTTATCCAGGTCTTGCTGTATTTAGATATGGACCACTTCTGAATTTGAGGTGTCATGTAAGGTGGTGAGATCCAGTCACAGTGCCAGGGATCCAATTACAGTGTCAGTGATCCAGTCACAGTGGCAGACAGAGACTCAATCAGCTGGTACATACTGTGCGTACTCTGCAGCAGCACCATGACCTGATGGTATATCAAAGTGGATCACTAAAATTGTATTGACCATGCAGGATCTCTGTTTCTGAATGTCTGATGAAGCAGGGGGTGTGAAATGTTGTAATCCCTCAAACTAGTTGCAAAGAATCTTTCTATAAACATGATCAAAATAGAGCAGCAGGTCAACAGCTGCTATTTTCAGGAACTTGTTTCTCCTTTTTACTCAGAGAGAAATTATAGAATCATTGAAAATTATCGAATCATAGAGACCTAAAAGAAGGCCCTTTGACCCAGCATGATCAAGGACAATCCCCAAACAATGTAAACCTACTGTGTTTTGGCTTGGTGCCAACAATCTGCTTTAGGCAGTATTGGAAATATAATACATTTACAGCACGAGTAAGGTAACATCAGTTCAACCTGCTGTAATTCTCTGTCAGGTGGAATCTGTTAAATGCAGTAATTGCTAATATAAAAGTGAGACATTTGAAAATTCTGAAAATGCAAATGTTGAGAACGCTTTTTGAGGAATCATCATCAGACTGAAATATTTTGTAAAAAGGTTCCCCGTGAAGTGACTGGAAAAGAAAATTATGAATTTGTAAATAAATTTCTCCAGGGAAACGATGGGTAATCATCGTTGAAACATGCCGATCCATCACATGTACTATGTTCATACGTTTCCAAATGAATGCTCTGTGGAAGCTGACTCTAATATTGAGACTTGCTCAGCTTGGACTACATCAATTTTGCAGAAACATCCACACTCCAAATATTTTGGTTATTGAAAAATCAGTGCAGAAAACCAATAAACTGTGTATCTTAGTGAAAACTAAACACATCAGTATTTATCGTTTCCAGACAGCGAGGTGAGGAATAGGGAGGGAGAGGAGTTGAACACATGGCTACAGGGGTGGTGCAGAAGGGAGGGTTTTGATACCTGGATAATTGGGGTTCATTCTGGGGTATGTGGGACCTCTACAAACAGGGTGGTCTACACCTGAACCAGAGGGGTACCAATATCTTGGAGGGGGGGGGGGGGGGGATGTATGCTGATGATCTTTGGGAAGTTTTAATCTAATTCAGTAGGAGGGATGGAAACCTAAATTGTACTTCCTGTGTCCAGAGTAGTGAGGTCAGAAATGAGGTTTCAAGGTTGCAAGAGTTCACCGGCAAGCAGGAAGATGGTTTGAAGTGTGCCAGGAGCATCCAGAATAAAGTGGGTGAACTGGCAGCATTGGTTGGTACCTGGGACTTCAATGTTATAGCCATTTCGGAGACATGGATAGAGCAGGGACAGGAATGGTTGTTGCAGGTTCTGGGGTTTAGATATTTCAGTAAGAAGAATGAAGATGGTAAAAGAGGGGAAGGTGTGGCATTGTTAGTCAAGGACAGTATTACAGTGTCAGAAAGGACATTTGAGGACTCACCTGCTGAGATAGTATGGGCTGAGGTTAGAAACAGGAAATAAGAAGTCACCCTGTTGGGAGTTTTCTATAGGCCTCTGAATTGTTCTAGAGATGGAGAGGAAAGGATAGCAAAGATAATTCTGGACAGAAGCAAGATTAACAGTGTAGTTGTTATGGAGAACTCTCACTTTCCAAATATTGACTGGGAATACTATAGTTCAAGTACTTTAGATTGGTCAATCTTTGTCCATTGTGTGCAGGAAGGTCTTCTGACACAGTATGTAGACAGGCTAACAAGGGGTGAGACCACATTGGATTTAGTACTGGGGAATGAACCCAGCCAGGTGTTAGATTTGAAGTAGGTGAGCACTTTGATATAGTGACCACAATTTGGTTATGTGTACTTTAGTGATAGAAAGGGACAGATATATAACACAATCCAAGAGTTATTACTGGGTAAAAGGCAATTATGATGTGATTAGGCAAGGTTTAGAATGTACAGGATGGGGAAGGAAACTGCAGGAGATGGGCACGATTGAAATGTGGAGCTTCTTCAAGGAACAGCTACTGCAGGTCCTTGATAAGTATGTACCTGTCAGGCAGGGAGGAAGTGGTTGAGGGAGAGAGCCATGGTTTACTAGGGAAGTTGAATCTCTTGTCAAGAGGAAGAAGAAGGCTTAAGCTAGGATGAGATGTGAAGGCTCAGTTAGGACATTTTAGAGTTACACGTTAGCCAGGAAAGACCTAAAGAGAGTACGAAGAAGAGCCAGGAGGAGACATGAGAAGTTGCTGGTGGATAGGATCAAGGAAAACCCTCAAGCTTTCTGTAGGTATATCATAAATAAAAGAATGACTAGAGAAAGATGAAGGCCAATCAAGGGTAATAGTGGGAAGTTATGCGTGGAGTCCAAGGAGATAGGGGAAGTGCTAAATAATATTTTTCACACTGGAAAAAGACAATGTTGTCGAGCAGAATACTGAGAAACAGGCTACTAGACTAGACAGGATTGAAGTTCACAAGGAGGAAGTATTAGCAATTCTGGAAAATGTGAAAATAGATAAATCCCCTGGGCTGATGTTTCCTGGGAAGCCAGGGAGAAGATTGCAGGGCCTTTGGCTTTGATCTTTATGTTGTCATTGTCTACAGGCATCGTACCAGAAGACTGGAGGATAGTAAATGTTATCTCCTTGTTCAAGAAGGGGAGTAGAGACAACCCTGGTAATTATAGACTAGAGAGCCTTACTTTGTTTGTGGAGCAAGTGTTGGAAAAGGTTATTAGAGATAGAATTTATAATCATCCAGAGAGGAATAAATTGATTAGGGATAGTCAACACAGTTTTGTGAAGGGTAGATCATGCCTCACAAACCTTATTGAGTTCTTTGAGATGGTGACCAAACAGGTGGATGAGGGTAAAGCGATCGATGTGGTGGATATGGATTTCAGTAAAGTGTTTGATAAGGTTTTCCACAGTAGGCTATTGTGTAACATATAGAGGCATGGAATTGAGAACGGTTTAGCGACTTGGATCAAAAAGTGGCTAGCTAAAACAAGACAGAGGGTGGTGGTTGATGGGAAATGTTCATCCTGAAGTTCAGTTTCTAGAGGTGTACCACAAGGATCTGTTTTGGGGTCACTGCTGTTTGTCATTTTCATAAATGACCTAGATGGGAGTGTAGAAGGATGGGTTAGTAAATTTGCGGATGACACTAAGGATGGTAGAGTTGTGAATAGTGCTGAAGGATGTTGCAGGTTACAGAAGGATATAGATAAGCTGCAGAGTTGGGCTGAGAGGTGGCAAATGGAGTTTAATGTGCAAAAGTGTGAGGTGATTCAGTTTGGAAGGAGTAACAGAAATACAGAGTACTGGGCTAGTAGTACGATTTTTGGTCGTGTAGATGAGCAGAGAGATCTCGGTGTCTACGTACATAGATCCCTCAAAGTTGCCTCCCAGGATTGTTAAGTAGGCATACGGTGTGTTAGCTTTTATTGGTAGAGGGATTGAGTTTCGGAGCCACGAGGTCATGCTGCAGCTGTACAAAATTCTGGTGCGGCTGCACATAGAGTAATGTGTACAGTTCTGGTCACCCCATAATAGGAAGGATATGGAAGCTTTGGAAAGGGCTCAGAGGAGATTTACTAGGATGTTGCCTGGTATGGAGGGAAGGTCTTGTGAGGAAAGGCTGAGGGACTTGAGGCTGTTTTCATTAGAGAGAAAAAGATTGAGATGTGACTTATTTGAGACATATAAAATCATCAGAAGGTTAGATAGAGTGGACCGTGAGAGCCTTTTTCGCCGGATTGTGATGGCTAGCACGAGGGGACATGGCTTTAAATTGAGGGTTGATAACACGGAACAGCTGTCAGAGGTAGTTTCTTTACTCAGAGAGTAGCAGGGGTGTGGAACAGACTGCCTGCAGCAGTTGTAGACTCGCCAACGTTATGGACATTTAAATGGTCATTGGATAAACATTTGGATGAAAATGGAATAGCGCAGGATAGACAGCCTTCAGATTGGTTTCACAGGTCAGCACAACATCGAGGGCCGAAGGGCCTGTACTGAGCTGCTATGTTCTATATTCTACAAGCTACAGAATTAGAAGAAGCTGAAATGGCTAATGATGCATAACAAAAGGCATGAAGTAAATAATTAAAGCCAAACATGGAGAATTCATGAATACTTCCTGCCGGTCCTGATCCCTCTCTCCTCATGTTTATCCATTTTCACCCCTCTTCAGTGGCAATGATTCTGTCTTCATCAGAAAATAAACATTCATTCAGCTAAAATTATCTGTATTCATGATGAGAAAAATGTGGACGTCCCAAAAGGCATTTGATAAAGTGGCACATGAAAGACTTGTCAAAATGTTAGAATCCATGGAATAAAGGGGATGGTGGGAAAATTTCAAAGGGACATGGGCAGGCTGTTGGATTGGCTGGGCATGTTACAGAGGAACTATAAGCCTGAGCACTGTGAAACAATTCATTTTGGTATGATTAATGGAGAAAGAGAGAGATAGAGAGAGAATTGAAAATAAAGGCCATAACTTTAAAGGGACCTTGGGGTTTTTGTGCACATAAATCTTTCATGGTGGAAGGACAGGCAAGGCAAGTGATTAATGAAGCTGGCAGTATCCTGAGCTTTATAAATAGAAGCAGATTATATAAAATTAATAATAGACTCTCTACATTGTGGAAGCAGACCATTCAGCCCATTGAGTACAAACTGGCCCTCCAAAGAGCATTCCCCCATCCTAACCCTGTAACCCTACATTTCCTATGGCTAATCCACTCAACCTGCACATCCCTGGACACTATGGGCAATTTAACATGGCCAATCCACCCTAACCTGCGCATCACTGGACACTATTGGTAATTTAACATGGCCAATCCACCCTAACCTGCACATCCCTGAACACTATGGGTAATTTAAAATGGCCAATCCACCCTAACCTGCATATCCCTGGACACTATGGGTAATTTAACATGGCCAATCCACCCTAACCTGCACATCCCTGGACACTATGGGTAATTTAACATGGCCAATCCACCTGACCAGCACATCTTTGGACTGTGGGAGGAAACCGGAGCACATGGAGGAAGTTAATGCAGTCACAGGGAGAATGTGCAAACTCCACACAGACAGTCACCCGATGCTGGAATTGAACCTGTGTCCTTGTCGCTGTGATGCAACAGCGTTAACCTCTGAGCCACCATGTTGCCCCAAGAAGAAAGGAAGCCATGTTAAATTTGTATAAGACATGATAGGCTCAGTTTCAGTTGGAGTATTATATCCTGCTCTAGGAGCTACATTGTGGAAAAGAATGTGAAGGTGTTGGAAAAAGTGCAGTAAACATTCACTAGTTTGGTCCCTCGAATGAGGAACTTCAGTTATGAAGATAAATTGGAGAAGCTGAGGCTCTGGTCCTTGGCAGAGAAATGAGGAGGGGATTTGAAGAAGGCATTCAAATATCTTTTGGAGGACAAAACACTTTCCGAGAAATTGATTTGATTTGATTTGCTGTAGCCACATGTACATTAATACAGTGAAAAGCTTTGTTTTGTGAGCAGTACATGCAGGTCATTGCAAATCAGAACATAGAGATTATAGAGTGCTCAGACAGAGTGAGGCATACAGGTTATACTGCACAGGAGGGGCACAAAGCAAAATCAACATTATTGAAATTAGAAAGTCCATCCATCAGGGTAATAACATCAGGGAACAAGCTGCTGATGGAGCTTTTGGTGTAGTGTTCAAGTTCTTGTACCTGACGGAAGAGGTTGTCGGAGAGCATTACCAGGGTGGGAGGGTTCTTTTATGATGTTGACTGCCTTTCCGCGGCAACAAGCCATGTAAGTGGAGTCCGTGGATGGGAGGTTGGTTTCTGTAATGGTCCGGGCTGTGCACACAACCTTCTGTAGTTTCTTATGGTCCTGGGCAGAGCAGTTGCCGTACCAAGCCATTGTGTACTGAACAGTATGCTTTCAATGGTGCACCTGTAGAAGTTGGTGAGGGTCCTTATGGATGTGCCATATTTCCTGAGCCACCTGAGGAAGAAGAGGTGTTGTTGTGCCTTCTCAATCATCATATCTTTGTGGCAAATCTAGGACAGATTGTCGCTTATTGTCACTCTTAGGAACTTGACGCTCTCCACCCTCTCAACCTTATCTCTGTTGATGTAGATACAGGTGTATCCTCCTCCTTTGTTCCCACAGGTCAAAGGGTTGAGAAACAGATGGCACAGATTGAAGATGATGGTCAGAACTAAGAATAGAGCAACAAAGAAAATGAGAAATGTAGTACCTCCCTGCAGCAGTGCACTGGAGATCAAGCCCAGCTCTCCCCACCGTTATCACAGTAGTTAGAGATTTTAAAATAGATGCACAAAATTGCCCAATTTACCAGATTTTCAGGCCTTCAGCATCTTATATACCTCAATTTGGTCTCCTCTTATTCTTCTAAACTCTAATCCATGTTGGTTTGAATTGCTCAATCTCTGCTCATTAAACAAATGTTTCACCTCTGGAATTCATCCAGATGGTACACATTGCTGCCATTATGCAGTTGTGGTGGAGGGAGTTAATGTTGAAGGCAGTGGATGCAGTGCCAATCAAATGGGCTCTTTTGTCCTGGATGGTATTGAGCATTTTGAGTTTTGTTTCAGCTGCACCCATCCAGGCAAGTGGGGAGTATTCCATCACTATCCAGACTTCTTTTGGTAAGTGGTGGACAGGCTTTGGGAAACAAACTAAGTTACATGTTGCAGGATTCCTAGTCATTGACCTGTTCTTTGGTTATTGTATTGTATGATTGGTCTAGTTCAGATTCTGACAGGTGGTAATCCCTAGGATGTATGATAGTGGGTTATTCAATGATAGGAACACCCTTAAACATTAAGGAGATAGTTAGACCTCTTGTTGGGAATGGGCACTGTCCGGCACAAATACTCCTGCTGCTTTTCGGCCTGAGCTCGGATATTGTTTGAATCTTGCTGCATGTGAACACAGACCAGACTAAAAATGTCCATTCTCCCCACCCAGATTTCACACCACTTGTTGATGGACTTCCACTATCTAAATAGGACAAAAAACCCCAGAAATTAGAGAAAAGAATTCTTGTTAATGTTTGGGATCCGGCCTGGGCTCCACACTGTTGATTTGAAGAAGGGTCACTGAACCAAAAACCTTAACTCAGTTTTCTCTTCATAGATGCTGCCAGACTTGAGCAGTTTTTTCAGCAATTTCTGTTTTTGTTTCTGATTTCCAGCATCTGCAGTTCTTTGGATTTTTTTGGGGAGAGACCTGGGAATTTTAGAGCAAGTAAATCTCTGATAATCTTCACTCTGCAAAGAACAGGCTGAGCTTTCAACTCTTACAAAACATGCTCTGAAATTCAGAGAACAGCTGTGAGCTGAAGAAATTCTATCCCTTTGTTATATCTTCACAGGCTCTACTGGGATCCTTGCAAAGGATTGATCCATGGAGATTGTTAAAGCATTTGTATTTGTATAGCTTCTGTGAATCTGTTTAGAGCTGTTTATGTTAATATTCCAGAAATAAGTTAACTGGCAAATCAATGATAGTGTTTTGGAACTCTCCATACAAATGGACACCAAACATCAGCTTATTTCTTGTTTGCAGGATCAGCCACATCCGACTGTCTTCACTCTTCATAACAGGATTGTTTTGAAGCGAAATGTAACTGCCCTCCAGCTCAAAAGAAAACATTTATCACAAAAGGCAGGAGCAAGTTATGGCAGATGCTGGGATCTGCAGTGAAAACAACAAATCCCGGAGATCATATTGGGTCAGGCAGCATATAAACGTAAAGGAACAGGGTAGCCAGGGAAAGGGTTGGCCCACTGAAGGACAAAGGAGGGAATCTACATGTGGAGTCAGAAGAGGGAGGGGCAGTCATAAATGGATATTTTGTTTCAGTATTCACTAATGAGAAGGAATTGGTGGAGGATAAGAGAGTGTCAAATTTCTAAGCCAAGTTGCTATGAATGAAGAGGTGTTTTATTAAGGAAAAGTATGAAGACAGATAAGTCCCTGGGTCCTGATGGGATCTATCCCAGAATACTGAGGGACGCAAGAGAACAAATTGCTGGAGCATTGACTGACATCTTTGTATCCTCTTTGTATCCTCTGGTGAGATGCCAGAGGACTGGAGAATAGCTAGTGTTGTTCCATTGTTTAAGAAGAGTAGCAGGGGTAATCCAGGGAGTTACAGGCCAGTGAGCCTCACGTCAGTCATAGGGAAATTACTGGAAAAGTTTCTCAGGGACAAGATCGATATGCATTTACAAACAAATTGACTTATTAGCGACAGACAGCATGGTTTTATACAGGGGAGATCATACCTCACTAGCTTAATGAAGTTTTTTGATGAGGTGACGAAGATGATTAATGAGAGAAAAGTGGTTGATGTTATTTACATGGACCTCAGTAAAGCCTTTGACAAGGTCCCTCATGGCAGACTGATACAAAAGGTAAAGTCACATAGTATCAGGGGTGAGCTGGCAAGGAAGATACAGAACTGGCTTATTGATAGGAGACAGAGGGTAGCATTGTGGTCTAATACATGATTTGGAAGAAGATGTGCCTGAGTCTAATTAGTAAGTTTGTGGATGATATAAAGGTTGATAGAGTTGCAGGTAGTGAGAAGGATTGTCAGAGAATACAGCAGGATATAGATCAGTTGGAGGCATGAGCAGAAAAATGTGTTATGAAGATGTGGGTACACTGTAACTTTAAGAGAGTTGTAAACTAGCAAAAACTACCTGACAGCACCAAATATTAAGACCATAAGATATAGGAGTGGAAGTAAGGCCATTCGGCCCATTGAGTCCACTCCGCCATTCAATCATGGCTGATGGGCATTTCAACTCCACTTACCCGCATTCTCCCCGTAGCCCTTAATTCCTTGTGACATCAAGAATTTATCAATCTCTGCCTTGAAGACATTTAGCGTCCCGGCCTCCACTGCACTCCATGGCAATGAATTCCACAGACCCACCACTCTCTGGCTGAAGAAATGTCTCCACATTTCTGTTCTTAATTTACCCCCTCTAATTCTAAGGCTGCGTCCACGGGTCCTAGTCTCCTCGTCTAACAGAAACAATTTCCTAGCATCCACCCTTTCCAAGCCATGTATTATTTTGTACGTCTCTATTAAGTCTC
>NC_057738.1:46971568-46997912 GCF_004010195.1 Chiloscyllium plagiosum
GCTGCCATTCCGAAAAAGAACCTCTTATCCCAACTCTCTGCCTTCTGTCAGACAGCCAATCCTCAATCCATACCAGTAGCTCACCTCAAACACCATGGGCCCTCACCTTGTTCAGCAGCCTCCCGTGTGGCACCTTATCAAAGGCCTTTTGGAAGTCTAGATAGACCACATCTACTGGGTTTCCCTGGTCTAACCTACTTGTCACCTCTTCAAAGAATTCCAACAGGTTTGTCAGGCACAACCTCCCCTTATTAAATCCATGTTGACTTGTTCTAATCCAACCCTGCTCTTCCAAGAAGTTAGAAACCTCATCCTTAATGATGGATTCTAGAATTTTACCAACAACCGAGGTTAGGCCTATAATTGGCCTATAATTTTCCATCTTTTGTCTTGATCCTTTTTTGAACAAGGGAGTTACAATAGTGATCTTCCAATTATCCGTGACTTTCCCTGACTCCAGTGACTTTTGAAAGATCTCAACCAACGCCTCCGCTATTTCCTCAGCCACCTCCCTCAGAACTCTAGGATGTAGCCCATCGGGGCCAGGAGATTTATCAATTTTAAGACCTTTTAGCTTTTCTAGCACTTTCTCTTTTGTAATGGCAACCATTCTCAACTCAGCCCCCTGACTCCCTTTAATTGTTGGGATATTACTCATGTCTGAAAAATGATACAATGTAACATGTGGTCCAGTTACTGGGGTAGCTAGGGTAACTGGTTTCCTGGAAATGACAAAACAGATTCGAATTAGGCCAATCAGGTTAAATTGTACCCTGAAAAATACCAACCTCCAATCCAGTTTGAATTGAGTACATTGACAATCTTAAAAAAGCCAAAGACACAATCTGATGCTTTGGAAGTATAAGACCAGGGAAAATTGAACAGTTAGGAGGAGTACTGCCAAGCTACCAGCTTGTAAAGACTGTCTGAAAAATAGCTTTCTTTATTGATCAGTAACCTGTGAAGCAGAATCCCCAAGAAGAAGAAAAGTAGACAGGAATACAGAGAAAATAGAAAGCTGCCTGGTTTTGAGATAAGAAGTTTTGTTTTGTAAATCTTAATTGGGAGTTTTTAATCGGACTAGTATTGTAGAAGGGGAAGGTAAAAGATAGATTAGAGGAAGGACTTGTAAATAGTTGTTAGTTAATTATTCTCTATTATACTTCAAGAAATAAAGTTGCTAATTTTTACTTTAAATAGTGCTTGGCCTCTCGAATTTTCACAGATTACTGCACGGGATAAATCTTTTCTATGTTGCTGGTTTACAGTAAGCAGGAGGGTTTACCCCGAGCCGTAACAGTTTGGAGGCTCATCCGGAACTTGAACTGGTTTAGACAGATTTGAATAGATTTAGGAGGTACGAAAAATCCCAGTAGATTTAAACACTTGCAGGTTAGTGTCCTAGATCTTTAAATAAAACGAAGGTGAGACAATTTGTTTAACTTTGGTGACTTGTGGTTGATTAAATTAAAACTGAGAGAAATGGCTCTTAAAATTGCTGAAGAGGTTCTGGAATTTGAAGATGATTCTCAAATTTGCCAAGAAGTTTAGAAAGAAAGAAAAAGGCCATACATTTAGAATTAACAAATATGTTAGATTTGGGTTTTGCCAAGGACAAAACTAAAGCTGAAATTGTATGGGAGTTACTCAAACACTGACGTGTGTCAGAGAAACAGACACATGCAGTAGAGGTAGAAAAACTTAAATTACAATTGAGGAGAATGGAGCTTGAAGATAAACAAAGAGAGAGAGAGGAAAGAGAGAGAGAGCGAGAAGGTTCTTGGCTGAGCAAAGAAAGAGAGAGAAGACAGAGAGAGAGAGTGGAAAAAGAAAGAGAGAGAAGGTTCTTAGCTGAGTAAAAAGAGAGAGAATTTGAACTTGAGAAGTTGTGACCTAGCTTGAAAAGTCAAGTTAACAGGATGGAGATTAAAAGAGAAGGTAATGACACATATAAATATATCAAAACTCTGCAAAATTGTGATGACAAAAATGTTGAAGCCTTCTTTGTTTCATTTGAAAAGTTGGCGACACAGACTAAGTGGTCCAAGGATTTATGGGTAATGCTAGTTCAGACTAAACTGGTCGGCAGAGTTAGTGATGTATTTTCCACACTGTCAGATGAGGGGTCAAGACGTTACAAAGAGGTTAAATACGCTACTTCAAATGCTTATGAACTGGTACCAATTCATACAGACAGCAGTTCAGAAACACAAAGAAGGGTGCATGCTTTGAGAACAGATAAGACCCTTGAGGGTCGATGAGAGATTATTCTGCTGGAGGAGTTTAAAAGCTCACTTCCAAAGATGGTAAGAATTCACGTGGAGGAACATAAAATTCAGGAAGTGAGAAGGAGAGTAGAATTAGCAGGTGATACATGTTGGTGCATAAGGCAAGCTTCTGGCCGGAATTTTATCCTGTGAGGGATAGAAGTTGGGAGAAGGGGAGATCCTACACTACTTAGCCAAAAGTCAAGAACAATGGTAAGAATTTACCACAGGATAACAAAGAAGCCCAAGAGGGTGGAAAGGCCTCAAGTGTTTCCACTGTGGTCAAATGGGACAGTTAAAGTCACAGTGCTGGTCGTTAAAGAAAGGCACTGTGGGAAAACATGTGGTAAAAGAAGCTAAGCCAGTGGCATTAGTGCAGGGAGTAAAGGAGACCCCAAGAAGAGCCGAGGAGCTGCAGGAGAGTGCACAGCCTTGGCAGGGGCTGGGTATGGAGTTAGTACCTGATCCTTACAAAGAATTCGCCTCTGTGGGTAAAGTTTACTCAGAAAGAACAGGGAGAAGGACAAGAAGTCATAATTTTGAGAGATACAGGATCTAACTAGTCACTGATAGTCTGGGATGAGCGAATATGCACTATTTCTGATCTGCTGGCCAAGAGTGTGGTCATTTGTGGGATAGATGGACAGAACTTTAGCATTCCTCTATGTAAGATCAGGTTAGAGTGTCAACTCAAGACTGGGGAAGTTACAGTGGGAGTGATTGACAGAGTGTCAGTTCCAGGAATCCAGTTTGCTCTTGGGAATGATTTGGCAGGATCCAAAGTGGGAGTGACACTCCTTGTTGTGGAGAAGCTCAAGGAAGACCAAGAAACTGAGTAGTTAAAACAGAACTATCCTGGTATTTTCCCAGACTGTGTGGTAACCAGATCCCACTATCATAAGTCACAGCAAGAAGCAAAAAGTAAAGAGAAAGATGAGGGAGTTGAAGTTCAGTTAGCGGATACCCTGTTTGATGTAATGGTCAGGAAACACCTGAACAGACAGAGGGTCAGACAGAAGTGTTTAGTCCTGAAAGAATAATAGACTTGCAACAGCAAGACATGACAATAAAAGATATATATGTGGATGTGTACTCCAAAAAGGAGGCAGAGAATATTCCAGAGGATTATTATTTGAAATGTAGAATCCTAAGGCAGAAATGGAGACTATGGCAGGTTAGTATAGAGGAGAAATGGGCTGAAGTGCACCAGATTGTGTTACCGGTAGCAGACAGAGAGGAAGTGACATGGGGAGCACATGAACTACCTGTAGGAGGTCATCTAGGGGTACGAAAGACTCAGGCTATGGTAGAAAAACATTTTTATTGGCCTGGAATGCACAAAGATGTAGTTAACGTTTGCCGTACATGTCATACATGCTAAATGGTAGGTAAGCCACAGGCGGTAATAAAAACAGTCCCTTTGTTGCCAATTCCCAATTTGAGGAACCTTTCACGTGGGTTATAATTGATTGTGTAGGGTCCCTGATGAGAACTAAAAGTGGGAACCAATACTTGTTCACCATAATGGATGTGACTCCCAGATTTCTGGAGGCAATTCCATTCCGGAGTATCGAGGTAAAAAGGGTAGTAGAGGAGTTGGTAGCTTTCTTCACACGGTATGGGCTACCCAGAGAAATTCAGTCGGACCAAGGGTCAAATTTTATTGCTAGGCTGTTTAAGAGGCTTATGGATAACTTATGAATACAGCACTTTAAATCCAGTGTGTATCATCCTGAATCCCAGGGAGCTTTAGAAAGATGGTATCAGACCTTGAAAATAAAGGTATTGCGTCTGTCATATGACCATGTTGAAACCATATTATACTAGAGAGAAAAAACTGGAGAAACAGGTGTTAGTTACTGTCCCGCAGAGTGAGGAACCAAATCCAGATGGTGTGGATTTTGAGGTGCCTCAAAATATGTTAAAAAATGAAGAAGTCCTTGAGGAGGGGGATAGGTTATTAAGTTATCTGTCTCAGGAGCATAGAACAGAGGTGAAGGATGTTTTACTGAAGTATAAGGACATATGTAAGAATCAGATGAGGAGGACTAATGCTATTGTACATTAAGTAGATTTAGAGAATACTGCTCCAATAAAACAACACCCCTATTGGCTTAGTCCTTTCAAAGCCAGACAGGTCCGGTTGGAGGTGGAGGCCATGCTCAACGAGGACATCATTGAACCAAGCAAGAGCAAGTGGAGTTCATTGATCATCTTAGTACCCAAAAAGGACAGGACGTAAAGATTCTGCATTGATAATCAGAAGATCAACATCGTGACAAGATCGGACTCATATCCAATTCCGAAATTGGATGACTGCATAGAGGAAGTTGGACAAGCCAGTTACATCACAAAGTTGGACTTACTGCATGGTTATTGGCAGCTACCTTTATCAGAGAAAATGGAAGAAATTTCTGCATTAGTAACCCCAAAGGGGCCATATCATTTCAAAGTGATACCCTTTGGAATGAAGAAAGCACCAGCCACATTCCAAAGACTCATGAACAGAGTTGTGGCTGGGTTAACAAACTGTGCAGTCTATTTGGATGATGTTGTGATCTTTAGTAAGTCCTGGAAAGATCACATAGTACAGTTGGCAGAGCTGTTAGAATGACTACGAGAAGCAAAATTGGTAATAAACTTAAACAAAACTGAATTCACGAAAGCAGAGGTGATATTTTTGGGACAAAACATCGGTCACGCAAGGATGACCCCACGGAACGCAAAGACAAAGGCCATTGAAGAATTTTCATGACCAATCTTGAAGAAGAGTTGCTTCGATTCTTAGGACCCAGTGGATTCTATTGGAGCTTTGTTCCAAACCTCAGCAGTGTAGTGGCACCGTTACCCGATTTGCTGAACGCAAAGTTTCAGAGGACAGAACATTGCCAGGAGGTATTCAACCATTTGAAATTAATATTAACTGGCAAACCAGTTTTAGCTACACCAAACGTTTCAAAACCTTCTAAGTCGTCATCGATGCTAAAGACATAGGAATTGGAGCTGTACTTTATTTAATGTTACATATAAATATACAGTTACATGGGAGGATTTTAAGGTGAATTTAGATTAAGATTATCTGTATGTTAGCGTAATCTGTTTAAAAAAGAAGAAAAAAATTGAGCCATCTTTTCATTATAATGGTTCTTTTTTTTCTTAAGGTGGGAGGTGTTATGAAGATGTGGGTGTACTGTAACTTTAAGAGAGCTAAAAGCTAGTAGTGACAGCACCAAGTGTTCTCAATAAGACATAATGCTCTAGCTCCTGGGGTAGATAGGGTAGCTGGTTGCCTGGAAATGACAAAACAGATTCGAATTAGGCCAATCATTTTAAATTATACCCTGAAAAATACCAACCTCCAATCCAGTTTGAATTGAGTACATTGACAATCTCAAAAGCCAAAGACACAATCTGATGCTTTGGGAGGAGAAGACCAGGGAAAATGGAACAGTTAGGAAGAGAACTGCCAGCATGTAAAACAGCTCTCTCAAAGGTACCTTTATCGATCAGCAAGCTGTGAAGCAGAATCCCCAAGAAGAAGAAAAGTAGACAGGGATACAGAGACGAACTGAAAGCTGCCTGGTTTTGAGATAAGACGTTTTGTTTTGTAAATGTTACTTGGGAGTTTTATCGGGAAGGTTAAAGATAGACTAGAGGAAGGACTTGTAAATAGTTGTTAGTTGTTAGTGAATTATTCTCCGCTATACTTCAAGAAATAAAGTTGTGAATTTTTACTTTAAATAGTGCTTGGCCTCTTGAACTATCACAGATTACTGCACGGGATAAATCTTTTCAGTGTTGCTGGTTTAAATTAAGCAGGAGGGTTTACCCCTGTTGTAACAAATGGCATGTGGAGTTTAATCTGAACAAATGTGGATTGATGCATTTTGGAAGGTCAGGTACAGGTGAAAATTAAACAGTGAATGGCAAAACCCTCAGGAGTATTGATATGCAGAGGGATCTGGGTTTGCAGGTCCACAGATCACTGAAGGGGGCAGTGCAGGTAGATAAGGGAGTGAAAAGGGCCTATGGCATGCTTGCCTTCATTGGAACAGACATTGAGTATAAGCGTAGACAAGTGATGCTGCAGCTTTATAGAACATTAGTTAGGCCACACTTGGAATATTGCGCATAGTTCTGGTCATAACACTACCAGAAGGATGTAGATGCTTTGGCGAAGGTACAGAACAGATTTCTCAGATGTTGCCTGCTATGGGAGATTTTAGCAATGAAGAAATGTTGGATAGACTGGGTTTGCTTTCACTGGAACTCAGGAAGCCAAGGGGTGACCTGATAGAAGTTTATAAGATTATGAATGTCATGGATAGCATGGAAAGTATGAGGCTTTTTTCCAGGCTGAAGGGGTCAATTACTAGGGGACATAGGTTCAAGGTGCAGGGGGGA
The DNA here is from genome assembly GCF_004010195.1 of Chiloscyllium plagiosum. Lineage (NCBI taxonomy): Eukaryota > Metazoa > Chordata > Chondrichthyes > Orectolobiformes > Hemiscylliidae > Chiloscyllium > Chiloscyllium plagiosum. The sequence goes on from NC_057738.1 coordinate 46,978,240, forward strand.
ATTTAAGAGTGATGTTTGATGCATGTTTTTCACACAAAGGGTGGTGAGTGCCTGGAGCGCACTGCCAGAGGAGGGGGTGGAAGCAGATACAACAGCAGCATTCAAGGAGCACCTGGACAAGTACATGAATAGGAAGGGAATAGAGGGATACGGATCCTGTCAGGGAAGACAGTTTTAGTATGGAAGGGCAAAACATGTTGGCACAGTCGTGGAAGGCTGAAGGGCCTGTTCCTGTGCTTGACTGTTCTCTGTTCTTTTGCCACTTGCAGAATGTCATCACAGTGGAAAGATGCAAGGCATTTCCCTTCCCCCATCCGCCTTCCCTCCGGTGACCGGAAACCCACCACCACAACCACCCAACCAAACTCTTACCTTTAAACCAATCCTGAACAGTTTGGGCCATTGATCTATACTTTATATTTTGGTGAAAATATTGCTGATAAAATTAAGAATTGTGCCCTTTACAACCTGAATACTCAGTGAATGACTGGAGACTGTTGTGGTCTGTGTTGTAAGGTTGGAAACACAGCAGCCGAATTATGCACAGCAAGATATTGCAAACAATTATATTGGAAAGACTTTAAATAATGAACATATTCTGTTCTCAGTGATACTGTTTGGGGGAATAAACATTGATCAAGATCAAGGGATAACTTTCCTATTATCCTTCACCACTGTAATTTCACCTTTGTATCCACGAGACAGACAGACAGACAGATAGACAGAGCTTTGGTGTAATATCCCATCCAAATGATAGAATCTCACTCTCTGTAAAGCACAGGAATTGTCAGTCTGGTCATATACTCAAATTACTAGATTAAGATCTGAATATTCAACAGGGTGACTGAGAAACCAATACACTATCCACAAGGTGAGGCATATACAGGTTATTCATTTAAGATAATGACATTGTGTTGAATGCAGTGAAAATAATTTAAGCCGAACAATACTTGAGTTGGCATCTTCTGGGGGGTTGTCTTTTATATAATTTTGGGAAGTGGGTGACTGATGAAGCAGAAATTATTAAAAACTGGAAAAACAGCAAATGCTATAATATTGTGGAAGCACATTTTATTATCCATTTCTCGTTGCTAGTGACCCTTGACCCTGCAGTGATGAAGTCCTCGTTGTTCTGGGTGTCCAAAGTGGATTGGTCAGAATTCATTGTTGGCTTGTATCACATTTTCTCAATGTTGACACCTGCCTCAGCACTGAAGCACACACTCAGCAATAGCGATGATGGCTCATATCATACCATGTGCTTTTACTAGAGATTAAATCAGAATTGCAACTAGAATTAAATCAGATTTGCAGTGAGAATTGGTCTGTTTCAGTGTTATGTCTGAAAAAGAATCTTAAACCTTGAGACATCGAGGAGCAATAATTCCTATATTCCTTCACTATGCCTTCCTGAACAATTCCTGAAGAAGGGCTCATGCCCGAAACGTCGATTCTCCTGCTCTTTGGATGCTGCCTGACCTGCTGTGCTTTTCCAGCAACACATTTTCAACTCTGATCTCCAGTTTCTGAGCTAGGTGAAAGAACACTGTATCAAAACTACAAATGGGATTATTCATTGACAAAACTAAACTGTGTAATGGGATCCTGTACATACACATTGAGGGGCAAAACTGATGGTAGCATTACACACCCACCTATCACACACACACATCCAAACCACCTCTGTCTGCTCCAGCCCACCTATTACATCCCTGTCTGTTACAAACCCATCTTGTACAGACTGGTCAATATTGTAGACCTGCCAAAGTTGAATGTTACACCATATTTTCCATTTGTTCATGGTACATAAACAAAGCTATCAGTAAATTATTTTCTACATCTTCTCCTGTTAATCTAAAGCCTGCAATATATTCCATAAATCAGTAAATATTCAGTTGTGATTATGGATGGAAATGTAGAATCCCCTCAAGAACTATTGCCTGGAATGTGTTAGAAATGAGATGTGGTTTATTCAGTCACTGAGAATCTAGACCCTCTTCAGAACAAGTGGAAATTTCTTCTGTTTTCTTCAACTGCTAAAAGTCATGGATAGGATAAATTAACAGTCTTTTCCCTGGTGTGGGGAGTCCAGAACTAGAGGGCATAGGTTGAAGGTGAGAGGGGAAAAATTTAAAAGGGACCTAAGGGGCAACGTTTTCATGCAGAGGGCGGTACATGTATGGAATGAGCTGCCAGAGGTACAATGACAACATTTAAAAAGCATCTGGATGGGTGTATGAATGGGGAAGGTTTAGAGGGATATGGGCCAAATGCTGGCAAATGGGATTAGATTAATTTAGGATATTTGGTCAATGTGGATAAGTTGGACTGATGGGTCCATTTCCGTGCTGTACATCTCTATGACTCTAAGTGCTATAAATGCAATTGTAGTGAACGACAAAATTATATGAATATCCTCTTGGTAAAGAATAGGGCAAGATAAAATTTTCAAAATTTTCCTCCCAGGTCAAAGTGTGTGGAGATTGTTTATTAGAGTTGGTGAATATAAGACACTAAAATGGTATATAAGGAGACCATTCAGCCCTTCATGTGCATTCTAGCTCACTGAAAGACCAATTGAACTAGTGTCATATCCTTGAGTCCTCCCTATAATCCGAGGCATCCTTCCTTTTCAGATATGAGCCTAATTTCCTTCAAAAAGGCATCAGTTGAATCAGTTTCCACCATCATTTCAGGCAGCACCTTCCAATCCTAACCACTTACTGTGAAAAACCTTTTCTCTTTATGTCACTGTTAATCTTTCTACCTGAAATCTCATGTCCATCTGCCAACAGGAACAGCTTCTCTCTATTCACATTACCCAGGCCTCTCAAAATTTGAACACTTTAATTAAATCTCTCCTTGGCCTCCTCTTTGAAGAAAAATCCTAACTTCTCCAATCTATTGATGTCACTGAAGTTGGTAATTTCTGGAACAATTCTAAATTGCCCTGTGATCCAGTACATAGATCTGAGTGCTGTACACTAGTTGAAGTTGAAACTTTTATTTCATTAATAATGTCACTGATTTACGTTAATACACTTTGTCCCTATTGATACAGTCACCATGCTTTATTAACTTTTTTTTGGATTAGATCCCCTACAGTGTGGAAACAGGCCCTTTGGCCCAACAGGTCCACACCGACCGTCCGAAGAGTAACCCACCCAGACCCATTTCCCTCTGACTAATGCACCTAACACTATGGGCAATTTAGAATGGCCAATTCACCTGACCTGCGCATCTTTGGATTGTGGGAAGAAACCAGAGCACCCGAAGGAAACCCACGTGGACACGGGGAGAATGTGCAAACTTCACACAGACAGTCACCCGAGGCTGGAATTAAACCTGGGTCCCTGTTGCTGTGAGACTGCAGTGCTAACCACTGAGCCACCATGTCGCTCCATTCTCTGAACTAAGCCTGCCAATCTTCAATGACTTATTCACATTTACATCCTGGTCCATCTGTTCCCACACCCCAGTTAGAGTTGCATTATGTATTTTATGCTATCTCTCCAAGTTCTTCCTACCAAAAATAACCACTCAATATATATCTGGATGCAGCAAGGGAATCCTGGTCCATTGGGGAACTCTGATGTAAGCATAGGAACAGGAGAAGGCCCTTCAGCTCCTCAAACCTGTTCCACTATTCAATGACATCATTCCTCCTCTATAGAACTCTACCATTGACCACAATTTGTTGGTTCCTATCAATCATAGAGTCATAGAGATGTACAGCATGGAAACAGACCCTTCGGTCCAACCCATCCATGCCGATCAGATATCCCAACCCAATCTAGTCCCACCTGCCCCCGGCCCATATCCCTCCAAACCCTTCCTATTCATATACCCATCCAGATACATCTTAAATGTTGCAATTGTACCAGCCTCCACCACTTCCTCTGGCAGCTCATTCTATACACGTACCACCCTCTGAATCACTCCATTTCACATCCTTGTCTCTCAATAGTTCTATCTTTCAACATGTCTGTCCTCTAGGGAAGGATCCTTTTCCATATTTAACCTCTAAGGTCTTCCATTGGCTAATAATAAGGTGCCTGTTTGACGTTGATGAAGAAAAGGCTACTCAGGAGCAGAAACATACCATTCAGCTGCTCTAGCCACTTCTGGCCTGCAATTCAACAATGGCTGATTTTACCTTAGCTATCTATCTGCGTATGTTGCTGTTGTACCGTCTAACATCCCTACTCAGCAAGGAGCTATCATTCTCAGCTTTCAACTGATATACAGCATCAACAGCACTTTGTGACCCAGGTTGAACGCTACAGGTTTCCATCACCACTCTGTGTGAAGATGTGTTTCCAGACACTACCCTCCTACATGTGGACAGTAAAATGTATGATCCAGCTCACCACCAATGATCAATGTGGGAATATTAAGATGGTAAGAAATGTTGATGGACTATGTTACAATCCCAGATAAGACTATTAAATAATGTTATGATCCTGGGCGAGACTGTTACATTGTGTTATGACTCAGTTAGAGACCGGTAACTTCAGTTTATTTAAAGTTGAGAAACTTTGGGATCCCAGATTCTTATAGAGAGAATAAAGCCACAAGACTTCACAATTTGAACAAATAAAATGTTAATATGCAATATTATTAACATAAGGAATCTACAATGTATATTTATATATAAGGGCATATACATATATAATATGGCATACAACTAACATTCAGAGTTAACATGAGGTAACCATAATTTAACCAATAAGCTGCGTTTGAACACCCCATAGAAAACAGTAGATGCGGTCAGCACAAATCCCTCTGAATTCTCAACACCTCCCACACACACCCACACACATTCAGCCACGCACCCGCACCCACACCCATACCCATACACTCACACACTCATGCCCACATCCACACATCCATGCTCACAATTCCCAAACACAAACACTCACACACCCACACACCCACAACCACAACCACACACCCACACCCACACCCACATCCTTACCCACACCCATGCACCCATGCTCCCACCTCACTCACTCACTCACACACACACACACACCACCCCACCCCACAGATCTCAAGTGATACAGTGGATCACCTGTTCCCAAAAAAACTCTATCATCTTTACAAGACATGACAATTCTTCACTGCTTGACATTTAGTCTTGAAACGTCCTCAGAAACCACTTCCTCGCAGGCTGCCTCAACGACTCCTCAAATCTTGTTCCATTTATTCCCCTGAGATTGTGTTCCACTAGATTTACTGTTTGTAAAGAAGTTTGCAGGTGACACCAAAATTTGTGGTATAGTGGACAGTGAAGAAGGTTATCTAAGATTACAAAGAGATCTTGATCAATTGGGTAAGTGGCAGATGGAGTTTAATTTGGATCAATGCAAGGTATTATGTTTTGGTAAAACAAACAAAGACAAGACTTATATAATTAAATGTGGGGCCTTGAGCAGTGTTAAAAGGTGTGGTGCTGGAAAAGCACAGCCAGTCAGGTAGCATGCCTGGGATACTGCCTAACTGGCTGTGCTTTTCCAGCACCATACATTTTGACTCTGATCTCCAGCATGTGCAATCCTCACGTTTTCCTCCTTGAACAGTGGCGTAGAACAGAGAGACCAAATTATTCTGGTACATAATTAGTTAAAGTTTGCAGCACATGTAGATAAGGTTGTGAAGAAGTCACTTAGCATGCTTGCCTTCATTGCTCAGACTCTTGAATTTAGGAATTGGAATGTTATGTTGAGGTTGTACAGGATGTTGGTGAGGTCTCTTCTGGAATACTGTGTCCAGTCCTGGTCACCCAGTTATAGGAAGGATATTATTAAATTGGGGATGGTTTAGAAGGGATTTACCAGGATATTACCAGGAACAGAGGCCTTGGGTTATAAGAAGAGGCCGGATAGGATGGGACTTACTTTTACTAGAGCACAGGAGGTTGAGAGATAACATTATAGAGGTTTATAAAATCGTGAAAGATATAGATAAGGTGAGTGGCAGGTGTCCTTTCCCTAGGATGGAGGATTTCAAGTCTAGGGCATATTTTTAAAGTGAGGGGAGAAAGATTTAAAAAAGACATGAGGGGCAACGTTTTTACACAGAGTGGTTAGTGTGTAAAATGAACTTCCAAAGGAAGTGATGGATGCCACTACAGTTGCAACATTTGAAAGATATTTGGATAAATGAATAGGAAAGGTTTGCAGGCGTATGGGCCAAGCACAGGCAGTTGGGACTAGTTTATTTTGGGATTAAGGTCGGCATGGACTGGTTGGACTGAAGAGTCTGTTTATGTACTGTAGGACTCTATAACTCTCTGACTCAAGTCAAGTAACAACCTGACATAGTCATTCTCATGGAATCATACGTGACTGACAATGTCCCAGATACCACTATTACGATCTCTAGATATGTCCTATCCCACCAACAGGACAGACCTGGCACAGTGATATACAGTCAGGAGGGAGGTGCTCTCGAGTGCTCAGCATTGACTCTGGAACCCATGCAGTTTCATGGTACATAACGAATGTGTATATCTTATATAATGATGTATAATTGGAATTAAATATCACATAATTATGTACATAATCTGTATGCACACCGATGTCATGCTCCACCCCCCCACACACATATCCCACCCCTCACTGATAGAACAAATACCCATGGGAGGTGGTGGCTGAGTGGTTACATCACTTGGCAAGTAATCCAGCAAGTTTCCTGATGAAGGGCTTTTGCCCGAAACAGCGATTCTCCTGCTCCTCCGATGCTGCCTGACCTGCTGTGCTTTTCCAGCACCACGCTAATCTAGACTCTGGTTTCCAGCATTTGCAGTCCTCACTTTTGCCTAAGTAATCCAGCAATCCAGGTAATGTTCTGGGGATCCCAATTCAAATCCTGCCTTGGGAGATGGTGAAATTTGAACTTAATTTAAAGAATCTGACCATGAACCTGTCGTTGATTGCATGGAAAATAATTTTAGTTTATTAATGCCCTTTAAGCAAGAAAACTGCTGTCTTTGCTGTGGGACTGGAGTCACACATTGGTCTGACCATGTACAATGAGGGACAATCTGGGCAATTAGGGGTCAGCACTAAGTGCTGCTCTAGTCAGTAACACTCACATCCTGTCAATAAAATAACTTTTTGAAACAAAAAACACGACTGATTGCAACGATTTACGAATGTGTCCCACCACCACCTTCACAAGGATGAGCAGTAAATGCTGAGCCAGTCAGTCACACCCACGTCCCATGAGTAACTAAAAAAGGTCAGAGTTCAGTAGTTTATTTTTAAGAGTGCAGTCATTCCTCCCTCAAACTTTTATTCCTCTTCAGAGACAAACATTAAAATTGATTACTGACAATCTGATACAAATATTGTATTTCTTGATATTATAGTAAGCCAATATTTATTTTCTGGATATTTCAGTCCAATTAAATTAAAAAATAGCAACTTCCTAAGTTATCTTGATCCAAGTTTCTCCTTGGTTTATAATCAGTGTTTCATTTCTCTGTTCACACCTGACCGCAAGGAACCTTACACCTGCCACAGTGAATGTTCCGAGCACATCAAGTTTGAAGGTAATGAATGCCATTAAAAGTCTACATTGTCATTAGGTTTTATTTGGACACTGCACACAGGCCACAGTCATTTAGATATAAATTCAATAGTTGATCATTGCCCTTTCTGTAACAATAACTGTTTTGAAAATTGTAACTCACATGATTGTTTCACCAATGTACTGTTTTTGTGTAATAAAACAATTTATTAATCAGAAAGAAATTTCAATGATTACTTTTCATTTCACAATCTTATTCTGGTTTAAGCTTCTAATTATATGAATTCTATTATAAATAACTTTAACTTATAATGCTGGTTTCTCACTGGTCAGCCAGTAGCTCAAAAATGCAGAAATATCTAATTCATGAAGGAAGCTGAAAAGTTTCAACCACTGAATCATGAAATTTCAGACAGACTGAGGGGACTACTGAGAGATTTAGATGCACGAGAAATCATACAAACTAATGAGATGGTGATAGTAATGCTGCTGCAATAAAATTGAATTCCTATAACTAATAAGCATGGTGGCGAGGACTGCTGCCTCACAGCACAAGCTACCTAGGCTCAATTCCAACCTCGGGCAACTGCCCGTGTAGAGTTTACACATGTTCCCCGTGTCTGTGTGGATTTCCTCTGGGCGCTCTGGATTCCCCCTGTGCGAGATATGCGGCTGTCCAGCCCCATCTCCGGCACTTTTATTTCCCTTCCCAGGAACAAAGACACGGAGGAGTCTGTCCCAAACTTTTCATTCAACTTTGCAAAGTCGGGTGTGAGAAAAAAATGGTACACACACCCCTTAATAATAATCTCCACACATTATATACACGTGAATGTGGGCTGGGTCTCCTACTGCTGCCTTGACCAATGAGTGCTAGGGTTCCCCACTGTTTTCCTTATTTGGGTTCTGGTGCCTGCGATTATTTTGTTACTCACTTGGCCAATCAGTGTTCGAGTTCCCCGTTCTTTCCTTATATGGATGATGTTGGACAACTGTGGTTAAGGGCGGTCTCTCAACTATCGAGGAAAGCTGTTACAATTGTTTCATTCATAAAAACATGGGGGAGGTCCGGCACCAGTTTCGAGTGTCTGCTTGTGTTTACTATAAGGTAGAAAAGACTAAAATGCAGCTAACCGTTTAAAAATTACACTACCCCCTACACCCCCACAGTGCAAAGGTGTGCAGATTGTGTTTGTTGGCTGTGCTAAATTGTTCCTCGTGTCCAGCGATGTGCAAGCTAGGTGAATTAGAGTCGAACAGTGTGGTGCTGGAAAATCGCAGCAGGTCAGGCAGCATCTGAGGAGCAGGAGGATCGACGTTTTAAGCATAAGCTGTTCATCAGGAAGGAGGGTATGGCCCAAGGGGACTGAGAGATCAATGAGAGGGGGCTGGGGGGGAGTAGGTGGGAATGCGATAGGTAGATGGAGGTGAGGGTGATAGTGATAGGTCAGAGAGGAGGATGGAACGGATAGGTGGGAAGGAAGATGGACAGGTAGGACAGATCAAGAGGGTGGTGCTGAGTTGAAAGGTTGGATCTGGGATAAGATGGGGGGAGGGGAGATGAGTAAACTGGTGAAATCTACATTCATCCTGTGTGGTTGGAGGGTCCCAAGGCTGAGGATGAGGCGTTCTTCCTCCAAGCGTCAGGCAGTAAGGGTTTGGTGGTGGAGAAGGTCCAGGACCTGCATGTCTTTGGTGGAGTGGGAGAGGGAGTTGAAGTGTTTGGCCACAGACCGGTGGGGTTGGTTGGTGCGGGTATCTCAGACATCTTCCCTGAAGCATTCTACAAGTAGGCGTGATGTCTCTTCAATGAAGAAGAGACCACATCAAGAGCAATGGCTTCAGTAGATGATGTGTGTAAAAGTGCATGTAAATCTCTGATGGATGTGGAAGGCTCCTTTGGGGCCTTGGACAGATGTAAGGAGGAGCTTTGGGCGCAGGTTTTGCACTTTTTGCAGTGTCTAGGTGGATTAGCCATGGGAAACGCAGAGTTACAGGAATTGATCTGGCTGAGCTGCTGTTTGGAGGGTTGGTGTGGATTCAACAGGCCAAATGGTTTGTTTCCACATTATTGGAATTCTATAAAGTGCTATAGGATTTCTGGGGAACTAATCCATTTTTAATCTCTCACATTCATTGGTGTAACTGTATCCAGGCAAGGGAAAATGGTATTTCTGACCTCTCTAGCTCAACTTATGGGTGACATTCTCACCCTGAGCTAATGGTGTATCTATTCAGTCATGCTTCAGCTCATAATTAAACTGTTTGTTTTGGGACAGAGTGAGGTTCTTGCCCTGCCTTACATTCCACTTCAAGCAACAACAGACCAGTTGTTCATTTATCTCATTACTGTAATTGCTTCAACATCTGCCAATAAATCAGTAGTTTACTTCAAACAGTGCTTTCAAGGGTAGATCTTACAAACAAATGTTTGGCATTATAGTTTCCTGCTAAAGTGATTAAGGAGAGAGGTCAGCAGCAGCACTGACTGTCCACAAAACAAACAGAAAGGACAAAGGAGACATTCGGTTCCTAGCTGCAGAAAACTCCACCAAAACCTCTCACCTATTTCAACATCTCAAATGTTCCTCTCATACTCTCCCTTGAAAATCCCTCTAATGAAAATCAATATGTTTCTTCCTTCCCTGCTCACAATCATGTACAATGTCTCCTAAATTAAGGTCAAAGGTTAATTCTGAGATCATTAGATGAATGATGAATAGTTCAACGGGCCTGTCAAAACTCAAAAATTTTTCATCAATTGTTAGACCAGTTGATTTTGCTTAGATATGTTAAACCTTCAATCAGCTGAATCGATGCAAAATAACTATGCATAACAGGATAATGTATGGTGTGACGGTTCCCCAGATGTCATATTTCCCACCTTTACCAGTGTGTGGTGCCAGGCAAAGGGCGTTTCAGCTAGTTCACTGCCTCTAATCCCTCTTTGTCTGATATGGGTGTATCTAGTGATCAGTGATAAAAGACACATCTTTGTAGAGTATCAACAAAAGAGGCACTGCTCTTAGATAACAAGACATTTTTACATAATAACAAGAAATACAACTTCATTTGGTGAGGTCTAATGATTAGGATCTGAAAGGGTTGGTACAGATCCATCTGCTCCCTCTGAAAGTGAGAGTAGAACCCCTGTCTCCACCCATTAACAATGTGTGACATCAGCAGAATTGGTGGAGCCAATGGAGCATGAACATTAACCCCTTCAGAACCTTTGCCATATACACCAATGGTAATGGAGATTACATTGTCCTTTTGGCACCAAATCATTATTTCACTGAAGCTACCACACATAGCAACTTGCTATTCCATGTGACTTTTACATAATGAAGATCACAGGATAGAATAGCCTTTAAAAAGTGCCCTTTGCAATTTTTACCAAAGGGTCTTTAATGCTCTCCTGGCTCACATGAACAAGCCCAATAGGATTGTATTGTAATCTCACTTTGTAATAATATGCCCCATCAATGGGCTATCCAATAAATTGGCCAGACCAATTTGAACGGGCTGTCCTACAGACAAAGGTTAGTGAATGGGGTTAGAGTTTGAAGTCAAGAGACATGCATTCTTTTTAACAACTCTTCAAATAGTAGAAACTAGAAATAGTGGAAATTCTCCAAAGTTAGATATGAGAACATGCTGGTTGTTGCCTGGTAATGACGAGAGAACAATAGCAAAGCTTACTATGGAGCTTGAGGGTAAGAGTATGCAGTCAGTGAATCCCTGACAAACAGTAATGACTCAACATTTGTATACAGATAGATGTAAATATAATTCCACAGTGAAACAAGGATGTATGCTCTCAATGGAACAGGAATAATAGACAAAAAGCAGACTCATAATGATGTGGCCATTCTGTACATTAAATTCACTACAATAAAAATTGGATCCAACAATTGCGATTACTACGAATGGTTATTGAAGGTGTACCATCACACAAACTTTTGAAATCTCATTATAACCTCCAAAGTGACATTGAAAATAAACCAGGAGGGCCCTTGTCCAAACCTTCTGCTGTTTATGAAGCTTAATAATGTGTTTTGTTTTTAAACAGTCTCCCAACTCAATGCAGACTGTACAACCCATTAATATTTTATTGTCAATGCAGCAGCCAAATTGTGATCTGCATGACTTGAATAACAATCTGTAAACTATATGTGAATAGCTTCACAACTCACTGTTTGCTGGAAGAAAACAATTACAGCTGATCATTTGCAATGCAATTTGATTTGAAGCCTGTAACCTCCCTTGGGGACTTAAAATTGACTCAAATTAATACCTTAATGATCCAATATGCTACATTACTAATATCCTGCAGTTAACAAAAAGAAGAAAAACATGGCCTCATACAGAAGCTGACATTCGTTGGGCTGAATGAATTAACTACCTAGCAACATGCATTAGTCTCAGCAAATGGTGCAGTTCTACAGATGTTGGTTTTAAAGCCACCAGGTCAAAGGGAGGCAAGTTACATCAAATTCAATGGCTCAAATAAAACAAGTGAGTAGTTTAGATAAAGCAAAATATCAGCAGACTCAGCAAGTTCAATGACAGAAGATTCGACACACCTCAAGGCAACATTATAGATATTTTTAATCAACTTGTTCAAATAGAGATCGATGGATCCCTGGTGGGACTTGAGCCTGGGCTTCCTGGTTCAGAGGTAGGGACAATGCCCATGCATCACAAAAACCTTTCATCAAGTAACATTATACACTAAATGTAAAAAGCAAACCTGCATCTTTCTATAAAATTATTTAAGTGAAATATGAAATGCTGTATTCTTTGCCTCTCCAAGATTGTATTTTCCTCATCATTCTGTTGACTTGAACGAAGGCAGGAGAGTGGAGACAGAGAGGGGTTGGGGCAGGAATTGTGGGTGTTGATTTCTCACTTGAGAGTTAGACAGCAGTTACTAACTTAAAGATGACAAAATGAAAAAAACTCTGGAGCCTGTAAAGTCAATATATTTTATTGGTTGATCCAATTGGAGAAGAGTTTGTATTGGCATAGCACCATTTGCATCCTCAAGCTATACCAGAGCAATTCATGATGAATTAAATATTTTTTGAAGTCTATTGATGTAACACAACCAAAGGTGGCAACAAATCAGTGCACAGTAAATTCTCAGAAGCTAGAGTAACCAGATGACTGTATAATCAGTGAGGTTGTTTAAGGAACAAGCATTGTCCACAGTTCTCACACTTACTCAATCTGTTCACCCTCAGCCCTTTCAGAGCCTGTGGCTATTTCAATTTTGCTGCTGGAATGTGTTTCCCTCCCTCCCAGCAACAGGAAACCTGGCAACAATAGAAATGCTGCGAGAACCTGCAACTTAATTTCATCATTACTGAGCAAAATGTTTGTGTTCCACATGATATGATACAATGGGCAAAAGCTCCACCCCTATCACTCACCTTTCAAACTGAGGGAAGTCGAGTTTTTAACTTTGTTTGACAGTACTTTTCAGTGTTTACAGCAGAGATTCTTAGATATCAGCATGATGTGGAGGTGCTGGTGTTGGACTGGAGTGAACAAAGTTAAAAGTCAGACAACACCAGGTTATAGTTCAACCTGATGATCATCTACCGGATGAAGGAGCAATGCTCTGAAAGCTTGTACTTCCAAATAAACTCGTTAAACTATAACCTGATGTTGTGTGACTTTTAACTCGATAGCAGCAGGAAGACGCCAGATTTAATTAGCCAAGTTCAGATTGTAGCAAACGTTAACAAAAGCTTTCTGTATCCACATCAATAAGTGTGCATTTGTAAAGGCATCTTCCTGTATACCTTTTCATTGTGCAGTCAGCACATCCTGGCATTATATTTCTAGAATGATAAGACTGTGTGATAAAGATGTCAACATGATCGCTTCCTTCTACCTTAGCTTAGTAACTATTCTATTATCCCCAGCAGTTCCTAGTTGAAACAGCCATGTGCAATAAAGAATAAAATCCGTTTATGTCTGGTGTAGTGAATTAAACTTTCTTCCACTTCTTGTTTCTGTAGCTTGAGAGATTGTTGCAGGAACTGAAGGTGAACTAGAATTCCAGGTGGAATTGTCCTTTGAGCTTTATGTTCTCCACAATGCAGGTCAGTTGAATGCTAGCAGTTCACTGTTCTCGCTAAGCCACATCATCTTGTTACATTTGGATGAATGATGATCAGAAAGCTCATTCACAAACAGCACTCGGACTTCATGCTGAATTCACTTGCTGTCCCAGCAATGTTTGCAAAGGTTTTTTTCATCATATCATCGACATTATCTGCAGTTTCTGATATATAGTCAATGCACATTTGCAGAGACTCTCCTCCCATTTATAGGTTTGTGTAGGGTGGATCTATCTGTAAATGTGAAATTGCTGCCAACCCAATGTTGCTCTGGGAATTCAGGCAAGCGACATGTGGATCAGAAACTGTCAAGCGGTCAGTCATTAAGTCAACAAGTGGAATCAGGTGAAACCTCAGCAGACAACCCCAAAGGCATCTGTGCAGCCAATCAAACATTAGAAATTTAAGAGATGCAAATTCCAGGATTTATCAAGTAGAGGATCTGTTGTGATCATACAGAATGGTAAAGCAGAGTCGGAGAACTGAATGGCCTACTCATTTTCCTAGTTTCTCTGTTTCTATGGAAGTACACCTCCTGTGATCCTGGTAGCCACATGGTGCAACAAGAAGATGTCCAGGACAATTGGTGCCAATGAAACAGTGGTGCAGGATAAGCGAAGAAATTCCCCCTCATCTCTGTGTTAAATGGGTGATCCTTTATTCTGAGATTGTGCCATCTGTTCTTAGACTCTTTACAAGGGGAAACAACCTTTCCAACTCATTGAAAAACTTTCCATTGACATTCAGAAGGTAATGTGGCACAAGTGGAGCTGAGGCCACAAAAAGGTTAGTCATGATCTTATTGAATGGAGGAGCAGGTTCATGGGGCCAGATGGCCTACTCCTCCTGGTTCTTATGTTCTTATGCTTTAACTTTCAATGATTCTTCACTCAGTTTTGTTGCTGCTCACCTGAAGCCTGACATTACCATGTTGTTACCTGCAAATGGACAGATGGGTCTTCCTGTTCGTCATGGTCACATGTCTATAGTCTCAGTGAGTTGCTCTCATTGGAACAAAGCTCCCAGGCAGCTGACTGCTGTATGAGTCTGGAATCCAGCATTAGTCAAACTAAAAACATTCTTCATAGGTAGGGAGTTGGTTTGGGAGTTGTCAAAGTGTCACGTGAAGTCAAACGTGGGAAAGTAGCAGTTCTGGCACATTTCTGATAGGCCTTACTGAAAGAGTTTATGATGTGGAGCCTATTTTGTCATGCAGATCCCATGAAATGAGTCTTAACATCCTAATTCATATTTTACCAATAGATTCCTGCTTAAAACACCTGGATACTTGGGCAAAACAATCAAAGGCGAAAACCAAGATATTAACAGAACACAAACCGAGTGGAGGTCAGATTGATACGTTTCTCCAGGTTGCATGGAGCTGCAATCTCCTTGCCCAGTATTAGCTACCTTTGACTTGTATTCTGATACTCCATTTGCAACTATTACTATACTATCGTTTGAACAAATATCCTGGAGGAATTAACAAAGTAGCTAATTTTGACAATAATCTGAGTGTTAATTCAGGCATAATAGTCATAGATTCATTTTCAACCAAAAACAAAAACAATGAGATTTTGAAGTCCAACAAAATTAATAGCTTTGAAAACTCTGAAGGAAAGCTTTAAGCAAACAAAGCCTGTCCAACAGGACAGTGAACTTCAAAACTAATAATTAAAACGTAGTCTGGTGGATATTTGTGGTATGTGGGAAAGCTCAGTGCAGAGATGAAAGGATGTGTTGTCCCAGTAATGCAGTTATAGGAATCATTTAGAAATTGGCATCTTTCTGAAAGAGACTTGTCTTTACAAAGGGATAAGCTGCAAGAAGCAGGTGAGCTTAAGATCGGAAAGAGTTTGGAAATTGATGGCTGGAATGAATTTACCTACAATGTAAAGTCTGGAAAAGGGCACTAAAACCTGAAGGTAAAGGTATTTCAATGAAAAGGAATAAACACATTATAGAAAGATAAACAGATTAAATGGAAGAAATATTTTTAAGTACAACAGTCAATCAGTACCATATAATATTTCCAATACAGCTGAGTACTAATGTCAACATTTACTTGAATAATGACTGTCCAGCGTTGTCATGGTCCTGGCCTCATACACTTTCAGATTCTACAGTAACAACAGCAGCAGCGTGTTCTGACATTCAGTGAGATTCTGGCTGGTCAATAACCTACCTTCGCCAGAACCTCTTCATAGCTTTGAGTAACAGAAGGCTATCATTCTCAGACTTAATGCTAACAACTGATCTCACATCATTTGGTGTTTGTGGAAGAGAGTTACAAATCTCTGCCACAGTTTGTGAGTAGAAGTGTCCCAAATTACCAAATTACTGGGAGAACTGGGAGAACAAAAGGACGTATGTTTGGTGAACTGGAAAGATCATCAGGTTAACAGAGGGGAAGCTTCCTGCTTAACTTGAGTTGATAATGGGTTTTAGATTAGATTAGATTACTTACAGTATGGAAACAGGCCCTTCGGCCCAACAAGTCCACACCGCCCCGCTGAAGCGCAACCCACCCATCCCCCTACATTTACCCCTTACCTAACACTACGGACAATTTAGCATGGCCAATTCACCTGACCTGCACATCTTTGGACTGTGGGAGGAAACCGGAGCACCCGGAGGAAACCCATGCAGATATGGGGAGAACGTGCAAACTCCACACAGTCAGTCGCCTGAGGCGGGAATTGAACCCGGGTCTCTGGCACTGTGAGGCAGCAGTGCTAACCACTGTGCCACCATGCCGCCCACAATAGAAAGGGGGCTATACCACCAGTGCTTCATTTGGAGGCTCACTGAAGATGTTATCTATTATGGTTATGAAACGTCTGAAAATGAACCTTCCAGCTCAGCGAGCAAAATTACATCCACATCCACATCCATGGGATTTATCATTCCGATCCCAAATTAAATGGTCCATTGTTGACGAGAAAAATTAATCTAGAGCCGCAGAGGCATTGGGTAGATGCCCATTTGGGCCAATAGGTGGATAAGTAAAGCACAGCTATTAAGCACTGGGGCAGCGAGAGGGGTGTGTGTTCTTGTTTCAACTTTTTCATCCAAGTTCACCAACGCAGTGACAGACCCAGTGACAGGTAATCCTGGGCGAAGTTAGTGCTACACTCTGGAGATGTTTCAAGAATAGATCCCCAAGTCTTTCTGCTTCTTTACTGATGTGTCATAGAAATTCCATCTTGTCAGTAAATGTTCAACAACAATCAAAGCTGATTTTAATCACCCACTTCTGCTCTCCTCAGTAACACCAACCATCAACAATTAGAATACAACAGGTTTCAAGTATTTACCAACTGAAAAATGTTGCATATTGAAAGAGGAGAAAGGTTAACAGATGATGCAGAAGTCTGATTGTGACTTTCCACTCTGATCTAAATCAAGAGAGCTGTAAATTTACAAGCTTACTGAAGAAAACTAAATAACTGTTTAGATTATTTTCATTAGAGTTCAATTTGTTTGTGAAGTTACACTGTCAGAAGAAATTTTGTATTAAAATACACTTGATGCCCAAAATGCCAATTCTCTCCTGACCCAGAATACCCCTTTGGCAATATCCACTGGCAAATCACAGGAACTCATTGACTCGATAAGGTTCCCCACAGGTCATTGTATTGCTTGAAGGGAAGTTACAAAACCAACTAGATTCTGTATTCTCCAATATTTATGTGAAGTGATGTTTTGGATGAATGTATTAAAGCTAAGCTCAGAGAGGTAATTTCACTTTTGGACATAGGGCCTGAGCTTTTTATTTGTAGCTTGTTGCTTTGGAACATGCACCAATCACAATGAGAGTGAATTCCTTCTGCTTCTCTCGAATTCTGGAGTAAAACCCAGACAATAACCTGCACCAAAGCAACTGTGATTTGAATTTAAACAAGAGTCCAGAAAGATTTGTGAAGACATGAATAACATTTTTGAAAGGTTATAAATATAAACTAGCGGACATGGGGAAGTGCCTCCATGGAATGAGAATGAATCAATAACAACCAGCCCAAAGCACTGAAAGCAGTGACATGTCTGCAAATCACACACAGAGTTCTTGCTTGTACAGGGATAGATGTGGCGTCCCCTCCACAAAAATGGTAAAAATGTCAAACAGTCTGTCGGGGGGTTGAGGTAGGTTAAAAGAGTAAGAAAAAAATTGTCAGATGGAATATAATCTGGGAAAATGTGAGATAATGCACTTTGACAGGAAGAATAAAGGAGTTGTATATTAGTTAAATAGAGAAAGAATATAAAAGCTACAGAACAGGGATTTGGGAATGCTCATCCATAAATCAGTGAGGGGTTCAAGGGTAATGGGGGAGAACGCAAGCAAGTAGATTTGATAATTATCAGATCAGCCTTGGTCACATTAAATGGCAGAGCAGACCCGATGGCTGATTGGCCTGCATCTCCTCTAATGTCTTATGGTCTTACAGTCAACCGGTAGTGGACTGGATTTGGTACCAACAAGAAGACCAAGGGCATAGTCATATAATTAATGTGGAGCTGAAGGATCTTTCTTTCTCCTGTCAGATCTCTGTAAAGAATGGAATTAAAACTTAATTCCTCTTTCAAAATAGGATGTGGGTTTGAGTCTGTCAAGAGCAGGAGAAGTAGGTAAAATCAAGGACTACAGATGCTGGAAACCAGATTCTAGATTAGAGTGGTGCTGGAAAAGCACAGCAGTTCAGGCAGCATCTGAGGAGCAGGAAAATTGACGTTTCGGGCAGAGGGTGGAGTGGATAGGTGGAAAAGAAGATAGGCAGGTAGGACAAGTCATGGGGACAGTGCTGAGCTGGAAGTTTGGAACTAGGGGAAGGGGAAATGGAAACTGTTGAAATCCACATTGATGCCCTGGGGTTGAAGTGTTCCGAGGCAGAAGATGAGGCGTTCTTCCTCCAGGCGTCTGGTGGTGAGGGAGCAGCGGTGAAGGAGGCCCAGGACCTCCATGTCCTTGGCTGAGTGGGAGGGGGAGTTGAAATGTTGGGCTACAGGGCCAACCAATCAACCCCACCACCCCGTGAACAGGAGAAGGCCATTTGACCCTGTCAAACCTGCTCCACTATTCAATAAGATCATGGCTGATTTTAACCTCAATCTACATTCCTGCATATCCCTGAAAATCTTTCATCCCCTTGATCATCAAGAATCTAATTACCTCTGTCTTCAAAATACTTAGAGAGTCTGCATCCAGTGTTTTATGAGGTAGGGAATTCCAAAGACTCTCAGCCCTCTAAAAAGGAAAAAGGTTTTCTCATCTCTTTTTTAAATGGGCATCCTCTTATTTTTAAACTATGATCCCTAGTTCTAGATTCTCCCAAAGGAGAAAACATCCTTCCACCATCCACCCTGTCAAGTGCCCTCAGCATCTCACATGCTTCAGGTCAGTCGCCTCTGATTCTTCTCAAATTCAGAAGATATAGGTCTCACCTGTTCTAGCCTTTCCTCAAAAGGCAATCCACTCATTCCACATATTAAGCTGGCAAACTTTCTCTGACCAGATTATAATACATTAACATCCCTTTGTCAGTCAGTACTGAGGGGGTACTGCCCTGTCAGAGGGTCAGTACTGAGGGAGTACTGCTGTGTCAGAGGGTCAGTACTGAGGGAGTACTGCTGTGTCAGAGGGTCAGTATTGAGGGAGTATTGCACTGGCGGAGGGGTGGTACTGAGGGAGTACTACCCTGTCGGAGGGTTGGTACTGAGGAAGTATTGCACTGTTGGAGAGTCAGTATTGAGGGAGTGCTGCACTGAGGGAGGGTCAGTATTGAGGGAGTGGTGGATCAGTGGTGCTGGAAGAGCACAGCAATTCAGGCAGCATCCGAGGACAGGCAAAATCGACATTTCGGGCAAAAGCCCTTCATCAGGAATAAAGGCAGAGAGCCTGAAGCGTGGAGACTCCCTGAGATTCTTGTAGAGAGGGGAGGAAAACTTCTTCAAGGCAGGCATCCTTGCAAGAGGATTCGCAGTAGGGTTAAAATCAACGAGGTAAAA
>NC_057738.1:46998657-47000141 GCF_004010195.1 Chiloscyllium plagiosum
TGGGAGCAGATACGGCGGAGGAATTGGGAATACGGGATGGCATTTTTGCAAGAGGTAGAGTGGGAAGAGGTGTAATCCAGGTAGCTGTGGGAGTCGGTAGGTTTGTAGAAAATGTCAGTATCAAGTTGGTCGTCACTGATGGAGATGGAGAGGTCCAGGAAGGGGAGGGAGGTGTCAGAGGTGGTCCAGGTAAATTTAAGGTCACGGTGGAATGTGTTGGTGAAGTTGATGAATTGCTCAACCTCCTCGCGGGAGCACGAGGTGGCGCCAATGCAGTCATCAATGTAGCGGAGGAAGAGGTGGGGAGTGGTGCCGGTGTAATTACGGAAGATCAACTGCTCTACGTAGCCAACAAAGAGACAGAACTGCTCTGCGAACATTGAGGGAGTGCTGCATTGTCGGAGAGTCAGTATTGAGGAAGTTCTGCACTGTTGGAGGGTCAGTATTGAGGGAGTGCTGCACTGTTGGAGGGTCAGTATTGAGGGAGTGCCGCACTATTGGAGGGTCAGTATTGAGGGAGTGCTGCACTGTTGGAGGGTCAGTATTGATGGAGTGCCGCACTTTGGGAGAGTCAGTATTGAGGGAGTGCTGCACTGTTGGAGGGTCAGTATTGAGGGAGTGCTGCACTGTTGGAGAGTCAGTATTGAGGGAGTGCCGCACTGTTGGAGAGTCAGTATTGAGGGAGTGCCGTACTGTTGGCAAGTCAGTATTGAAGGGGTGCTGCACTGTTGGAGAGTCAGTATTGAGGGAGTGCCGCACTGTTGGAGGGTCAGTATTGAGGGAGTGCTGCACTGTTGGAGAGTCAGTATTGAGGGAGTGCCGCACTGTTGGAGGGTCAGTATTCACACACACACACCCTCCACCAACACCTTCCCTCACTGTCACATATTCCCCATGCCTGTCCAAGACCAACTTGCCATCTTTTTGCCACCTATCCATCCCCATGGCCCACTTGCACTTTTATATCACATTATGGCAAAGTAATGTCAAAAAGGGTAGTGCTGAAAAAGCATAGCAGGTCAGGCAGTATCTAAGAAGCAGGACAGCCGATGTTTCGGGCATTGAAGAAGGGTGATAAGGACAAGCCAGGGAACTATAGACCAGTGAGCCTGACCTCGGTGGTGGGCAAGTTGTTGGAGGGAAACCTGAGGGACAGGATGTACATGTATTTGGAAAGGCAAGGACTGATTCGGGATAGTCAACATGGCTTTGTGTGTGGGAAATCATGTCTCACAAACTTGATTGAGTTTTTTTATGAAGTAACAAAGAAGATTGATGAGGGCAGAGTGGTAGATGTGATCTATATGGACTTCAGTAAGGCGTTCGACAAGGTTCCCCATGGGAGACTGATTAGCAAGGTTAGATCTCATGGAATACAGGGAGAACCAGCCATTTGGATACAGAACTGGCTGAAAGGTAGAAGACAGAGGGTGGTGGTGGAGGATTGTTTTTCAGACTGGAGGCCTGTGACCAGTGGAGTGCCA
>NC_057738.1:47000454-47014088 GCF_004010195.1 Chiloscyllium plagiosum
TCGGAAAGATGTTGTGAAACTTGAAAGGGTTCAGAAAAGATTTACAAGGATGTTGCCAGGGTTGGAGGATCTGAGCTACAGGGAGAGGCTGAACAGGCTGGAGCTGTTTTCCCTGGAGCGTCGGAGGCTGAGGGGTGACCTTATAGAGGTTTACAAAATTATGAGGGGCATGGATAGGATAAATAGGCAAAGTCTTTTCCCTGTGGTTGGGGAGTCCAGAACTAGAGGACATAGGTTTAGGGTGAGAGGGGAAAGATATAAAAGAGACCTACGGGGCAACGTTTTCACACAGACGGTGGTAAGTGTATGGAATGAGCTGCCAGAGGATGTGGTGGAGGCTGGTACAATTGCAACATTTAAGAGACATTTGGATGGACATATGAGTAGGAAGGGTTTGGAGGGATATGGGCTGGGTGCTGGCAGGTGGGACTAGTTTGTGTTGGGATATCTGGTCAGCATGGATGGGTTGGATCGAAGGGTCTGTTTCCATGCTGTACATCTCTATGACTCTATGACTCTATAAGCCCTTCATCAGGAATGAGGGGGTAAGAGGGATGAGAGGTATATGGGGCGTGGGTGTTGGGCTGGGTGTAAGATAGCTAAGAAGGAAATAGGTGGAAACAGGAGAGGGTAGATAGTGATAGGTCAATGGGGAGGGTGGAGCAGGTAGGCAGGACAGATCAAGAGGGCATTGCTGAGTTGGAGGTTTGGATCTGGGATAAGGTGGGGGAAGGGGGATTTGGAAACAGGTGTAATCAATATTGATGCCCCGTGTGGTTGGAGGGTTCCAAAGTAGTGGTAACATATGTTTGAGTTATTTTCAGCACAATCCTCTCTTCAGAATCACCAAGGAAACATATTTGCGCCACCCCCGACCCACCTATATAGGGTTCTTGTGGCCTGCCAGGTATCAGCCCCATCCTACTCCCTACCCCAGGGGTACAAAGGAAGATGGAAGATCCCCTGGTTCTCCAAATGAAGTTCAGTCTGGTCCCACTGCACTGTGATGGAAGCATCCCTTTTATAATGACAGCAGCTGACTCTGTAAAACACATGATATTGAAATCCAGCCTGACTGCAGCCTCCACCCACCCATACAGAATGAGGAAGGTATTGGAGCCAGCACTCACAATTTCAGTCCTTTCTGCTGTTTCTGATGTGTTGGAGAGTCTCTTTCACTCTTGTGGTGAAAATTTGGCCTAACCTTTCCAAAGTGTGTCATTGGTTATAAAGCATACTGAGATACACTGATGTTATGAGAGGTGCTATATAAATGAAAGTCTTTGTTTCTTTTAATTTAAAACAGCTTCTTTCTGAATAGCTTCTTACAGGGATATTTGTTGTTTAAACATTCAGGAAGTTGGGAGTTCATTACAGACTGTGTCCCAGTGACCACTGCAGGAGACGGAGTGATTCTGAAATCCAAGAGAAAAAAAGACTCTATTCAATCATATTGAATGTATTCTGTAAATTGTCTGATTATTTACAGTCAAGCATTGTCTTTACTTTGTTGGGAATGCTGGTTTGATTCTTGATTTTCAAAATGATATCCTGTGGATTTTGTTCATCCTAAGGACATGAATAAAATGATGCAGAAAACACAATCTGTACACAGGGGACCATCACATCAACTTCATATTTCTTTGAAACCAGTTGGTGAACATAACTTTAGGGGTTTACACAATTCTGCTCACATTAACTGCAGCCTGATAGCACAGAAACAGCTCCATAATGGGAACATTATTATCAACAACAAAAACAGAAGTTGCTGGAAAAGCTCAGCAGGTCAGGCAGCATCTGGGGAGAGAAATCAGATTTAATGTTTCAGGTCCAGTGACTGCTCCTCAGAACATTATTATGTTCCGCATGTGAAAACTGCCCATCAAAATAACCCAATATATTCAATAAACCCCAAATACAAAAATAACTAACAAGATTTAATTTGTGTTTTTTGACTCAAATTAAAACCAACATTTGAGTGCCAAAGGGCCTTTTCCTGGGCTGTAAATTGTCTAAATTTCAGTGAAACCATCAGCAACTGATGCTTCAAATCAATAAATATATTTCACTGGAAATAGTTGCTACAGGAATATACCTTACACAACAGTAAGCACCAATTCATTCCTGTGTTTACATGGCATGAAACAAAGAGCTCCTAAATGCTCTGCTGTTTGTTCCACGGGGTAGTTTGAGGTACTTTTAACCAACCCCATTCAAAAATGTTACTTAAACTCTACTGGAACAGGTGGGACTCCAGGGAGAGGGACACTACCACTGTGCTATAAGAGCCCTCAGAGTAGCTTTGAAGGCCATTTTAGCAACAGGTTTCACTTGAGTGACTCTGTCTCTCTGCGCCCCTCTCTCTTTGTCATTCTCCCTCTCTCCCTCCGTCTCTCTCTTTCTGTCTCCCTCTTCACTCTTTCTCTCTCTCTGCCTCTTTCTCTGTTACTTTTTCCCTCTCCCCCTCTCTTTCTGTCTCTCTCTCTCTCTCACTCTCTGTTACTCTCTTTCTCTCTTTTTTTCTCTCTCTCTGCCACTCTGTCTCTCTCCTGCTCTCTATGTCTCTCTGTCTCTCTCTATCTCTGGGATCACAGCAGACTTGACGGTATAGCTTTCCACAAATTCTTTCTCGACTGACCAAATCGATAACAGCCCAGATGCTGGTTTAGCCACTTCTGCCAAACTCTACCCCACCCGTGAGCAATTCAAACAACTTTCTATCCAACTCACACAGTGTCTCTATGATCTTCACTTTCCTGTTTCAGCCAAAACACTGATCTCTTCCACAGAAATCAGGGACAGGAACAGGACATTCAGCCCATTGGACCTAGCCCATTCATTGGTCAACCAACTCAATAGCTTGTTCCTGGATATCTTCTGTATCTGTCGATGCTCTTAACACCAAGTGCTATATGGAGAGCAGGGTGCTCCCTCAGGAGATCTTCCACTCTGTCTGTTATTTTTATATAATTTTCCTTTATTTTATATTAATTTGGTTCTCATTCTTCCCTCTCCTCTCCCCTTCCAATGGAAGCGAACTCTGGAGCAGCATCAGGCACTGGTAATAAGATTCTGGACAGCGGATCCTGGAACACAGTATGTGTCTGTGAGCACTGGAGCAGTGTGTGGGTGTGAGCCCTGGAACAGTGTGTGAGTGTGAGCCTTGGTGCAGTGTGTGTGGATGTGTGAGCCCTGATGGTGTGTGTGTGTGTGTATGTGAGCCCTGGTGTGTGTGTGTGTGTGCGTGCGCGCCCTGGTGCAGAGTGTGGGTATGAGCCCTGGAGCAGAATATGGATGTGTGAGCGCCAAAAATAATGAGAAGATTAAGAACATTACAGGTGATCAGAATCTCCTCAGCAGAAAAAGAAACATATCGCCAGGAGATTAGATAAAATATCAACAGGAGTCACTCAGCATTGCCCTTTGTTGGAAGGACTCTGCTTGTCACTGAGCACTCAGCTGCTTCCTCTCTTCCTGGTGGTGGAATATAAATAACGATTTATACACTCACTGTTCTTCACCGTGTCCTGGGTGCTGGGGAATAAATAAGGACTACTGCTGATAGACTGTAATTTGGGGTTATATATATAAAAAAACAGGGGATTTAGATTAATTACAGTGTGGAAACAGGCCCTTCAGCCCAACAAGTCCACACCAACCCACACATTTACCCCTTCACCTAGCACTACAGGTGATTTAGCATAGCCCATTCAACTAACCTGTACATCTTTGGACTGTGGGACGAACCCACGCAGACACAGGGAGAATGTGCAAACTCCACACAGTCAGTTGCCTGAGGCAGGAATTAAACCCAGGTCTCTCATACTGTGAGGCAGCAGTGCTAACCACTGTGCCACCATGCCACCCAAATAAGACAGGAGATTAGAATCTCCTCAGTTCAGGGACTGACTCTGAGCTGGCTAAAGAGAAAGTATAAACAGCAGAGTCAGACACCCTGTTCACTCTGAGAGCTGGTTGTGAGGGAGCTGGATCAGTTTCAAGGACTCTCCACGTTGAAATAAAGGGCGACTTGGTGGTGGGGTGATTTCAATAGCCATTTATACAAATCCCATTGATCAGGGGGAAAGTGCAAATGGCTTGAACTACATTCTTTATTCTGTATTGCCCCACTTTGTGTCTTATTCCATCTGGTGGTTTGGTTGAGCCAATTGAAAGTTTAAGCCACATAAGGGTCAGGAATTGCTGTGACAAGCTGCCCTGCCATCTGAACTGATTACTTTTCGGTTGTGAATAAAGCACTCAACCACTTGCAGTGATCAGTGACAGTGTATTTTCACTAAGCTGCTGTCCCTGGTGCCTGCCAATTTAATCACACTTATGGGGTTTGTGTTTTGTCAAGAAGTTTTTGAATGACTTGATAAAGAAGTGAAGAGAGGTACGGTGAGTATTATCGTACATGCCTTCCCAACAAGTGCCATTTTAACCACTAATTAAAAATGGAAACAGAACATTTAACAGATAATGGACCAATCCTTCAGCATCAGAGCTACATTTTGTTTTTGATTATTCAAAATGGCCAGAGCAGTTACAACATTGATGATTGAGTTTGTCAATCTCCTGTCCCTTTGCACACAAGAAGACAAGGCAAATAATGGAAGTGGCATTAGAGAGCAGAAGATAACTCAAACAAGGTGAATTGGCATGTTTTGGACTATATTTTAAAGGCATGTTTTCTGCCTGGCTTTACATAACATATTTGGTTGATTGGTTTAAAAATAGTGGTTTGTTGGCAGACAGTAAAAAGCATCGGAAAACGGCTGTAGAGTTTGTTGGAACACCAAACAGTTTACACTGTGTCAGCTAGCGACCAAGGAGATATAACACTACCAGTCAACAGAAAAATGCAATCATAGTGTGACACATTCACATAAAGCAGTCCCCCTTAAAAAATGGCCAGAGGAATAGAATGAGAATAGTTGTGAGACAAAGAATAGAAGAAGTAGGCTATTCCTGGAAATTTATAAAAAACATTAACATAGATAGTAGATCTAGATTATTCAACCCAAGTATGTTCTGCCACATCACAAGATCATAGCTGATCTGATAAACCTCAACATCAGCAGAATGAATGACTTCAGAAAGAAAGATGGAAAGCATACTCCTGTCTACATCAATGGTGTTAAGGCAGAGATGGTCAACACCATCAAGTTCCTACGAGTGATGATCTGTCCTGATGCACTCACATTGATGCAACGATCAAGAAAGCACAACAACACCTCTTCTTCCTCAGGAGGTTGAGGAAACTCAACATTTTCATAAAGACTCTTCCCACTCTTACAGATTCACCACAGAAAGCATCCTATCTGAATGCATCACAGCTTGGTATGGCAACTGCTCTGCCCAGGATTGTGAGAAACTACAAAGAGTTATGAACACAGCCGAGCCCATCATGCAAACTAACCTTCCAACCATTGACTCCATCTACACTTCTCACTGCCTCAGGAAGGCAGCCAACATCATCAAAGACCCTTCTCACCCCAGTTATAATCTCTTCCAACCACTTCCGTTTGGCAGAAGATAGAAAACAGATTCAAGAACATGTTTTCCCGGCTGTTATTAAACTTCTGAATGAACCTCTCAGATTTTAAATTTAATGTTAATTTCACTCTTTGTGCAACTTCTCCACAGTGGTACTGCACACAAAACAAAACTTTTTACTGTACGTAGGTACATGTAACAATAATAAGTCAAATCAAAATTTCACCCAAAAAAATCCACTAACCTGCCAGATCCCCATAATTCTTAATTTCCTCACTGATTAATAATCTGTCTATCTCTGCCTTGAAAATGCCTAATGATCCAGTCTCAATATCCCTCGGTAGTAAAGAATGCGACAGATTCACTCTCCTCAGAGGGAAGATGTTCCTTCTCAACTCTGTCCTAAATGAGTGTATTCTGAGATTATGACCCCTGGTCCTAGACTCTCTCACAAATGAAACAACTTCTTCACATCTACCCTATGAGTTTCCTTCATGAATCTTATATGTTTCAAAAACGCAGCCTCTTGTTCTTCTAAATTCCAACCAGTGTGAATCTAATCTCCTCTTAAGACAGTCCCTCCATACCTAATATCGACCTGCACTTGACTGCCTATAATGCCAGTAAATAAGTCTGTAAGTTAGCTCACTGATCTGGAAGGTTTGTTTTCAGACATTTCATCACCATACTGGGTAACATCATCAGTGAGAGACTCTGGTGAAGTGCTGGTGGTATGTCCTGCTTCTCTAAGGTGGGTGATATCATTTCCAGGTGTTTTTTACAATGGAAGGTAGATAGGGTCTACATCAACGTGCTTATTGATAGAGTTCTGGTTAGAATTCTTGTGTATGTCCTTGTTTCACCTGTCCTAGGATGTGTGTGTTGTCCCAATCAAAGTGGTGTCCTTCTTTGTCTGTATGTATGGAAACTAGTGAGAGTAGGTTGTGACTTTTGGTGGCCCGTTGATGTTCGTGTATCCTGCTAGTTTGTCCGATGTAGTGTTTTTTACAGTTCTTGCAAGTTGTCTTATAAATGACGTTAGGTTTGCTGGTGGTGTCTAATGGATCCTTTAGGCTCATTAGTTGCTGTTTAAGAAACCTTAAGAAACCAACACCTATAAATACAGAGGTGGGACATACCACCAGTGCTTCACCAGAGATTCTCACTGATGATGTTACCTAGTATTGTGACGAAGCCTCTGAAAACAAACCTTTAAGCTCAGTGAGCTAATTTACATACTTATTATCAACCTGAGCTACAAATCTTCTCAACAATCACTAACGCCAGTAAATCTTTCTTTACATAAATACCCAAAACTATTCACAGTATTCCAGCTGTGGTCTGACCAGTGCCTTCAATAGTTTAAATAAACTGTTCCTATTTCTATACTCCATTCACCAAAACATGATAACAGGAAATAAGACTTTGTAGGTAGGCTTTGCACACAAACAAGAATGTTTTAACACATCGTTCAAAGATGGAGTAATGAAAAGGTTTACAGAGAGAATTTTATAGTGCCATAATATTTTGTGTTTGATTTTTTAAGCAATGGTTGCTCACTTTAATAACTGCCCGAGAAATGAAGTACAGCACTGGGAAAATATTAGTGAAAACCCAGGGGGGGACGTCAGAAAGTGCACGAGATGTTTTATATAATAAACTCATACAATGTGCACAGTTTACAGAAATGTATTATTTCAATCCTGTAAAATTCATCTGTCATTAGTCATTGAAAATAAATTGCACTCGCTTCAAACACACTTGCTTCAGGTTGTCATTAAACATCGGGTGGATTTCTTTCCACGAAAAAACTTGCATGGATTTCACAAAATAAGAAAAAGGTCATTTGAACCAACTGGAAGTGTTTATGCTCCAGGCAAGTTTCAACTCAATCCTCCTCATCTCATCTGATGACTGGAATAGTTTATTCTGTGCTCCATGTGTAGCAGGTTCATATATTTGATGTGTTTATTATCCTATTATTGTCTGCCCCATTTTACTGCTTTAAGAGCTGAGTGTGCTAATGATTCACTGGAGGTGCCAGTGTTGGACCGGGGTGGACAAGGTCCAAAAGGTTTATTTGAAATCACAAGCTTTCAGAATGCTGTTCCTTTGTCAGGTGAAATGACTCTTGACCAAGATGATACCACAAGATATCAGCCATGAGGATGCTGTGCAGCAGCAAGATGGACAGAGGAAGTGTACACAACTTGCAGTTACAGAGCCACTTACCAGTTTATTACTGAAGTGAACCTGTTTGAGATTTTCAAGTAAATTAAACCTATAATACTGACCAAACTGAGAGGGCAGAAGTTCCCTGTTTTGCAGAAAATAACGTAAGAATATAAAGTGGTGATTAGTGGCAATCTTTCCTGTTAAACAAAAGCTGTGATGCAAACTTCAAAGTCACAGCCAAAAGCTTCAGTTTGAAGAAGGGTAGAAGTTACAGTTACACTGAGATGCCATATTGTTAGAAACCACCCAGAAACAGCACCAGCTAAGCAGCGAGTACTTGATTTGCAAACCAGCCAGATTAGTGTCAATGTGGGGAGTGAGTCAGTTCCAATGTTGGCTTTAGAAACCGTAGGTCAGTGCTGAGTCCACTTTTGTTTGTCATTTATATAAATGATTTGGATGAGAATTTAGGAATTATGGTTCGTAAGTTTGTGGATGACACCAAAGTTGGTGATATTGTTGACAGTGAAGAAGGTTATCTATGATTACAAAGAGATCTTAATCAATTGGGTCAATGTATGTCTCATTGTGGACAGAAACCATGGGTGATAGCACAAATTTTAAAAGATGACATTAAAATGCCACATATTTAGTTTCTTTTAAAGCTAAGCCATTTCTCCACAATAATTGGTAGATGGAGTTTAATTTGGAGAAACAGGAGGTATTTTGTATTTTGGTAAAATAAACAATGGTAGGATTTATACAATTAAAAGAAAGCCATGGATAGTATTGGAGAAAAGAGACACCTAAGGGTTTAGGTACATAATTCTTTGAAGTTCGTGTCACATGTAGACAGGGTAGTTAAAAAGACACTTAGCATGCTTGCCTTCATTGCTCAGATCTTTGAGTATTGGAGTTGGGATATCATGTTGAGGTTGTACTGGACATTGGTGAAACCTCTTCTGGAATATTGTGTCCATTTCTGGTCGTCCAGTTGTAGGAAGGATATTATTAAACTGGGGAAGGTTAAAAAGGTATTTACTAGAACGTTGCCGGGAATGGAGGGTTTGACATATAAGGAAGGCTGGATAGGCTGGGACCTTTTTCACTGGGGCATAGGACATTGAGGAGTGAACCAAAGAGGCTAATAAAATCATAAGGGATATAGATAAGGTGAATGGCAGGTGTCTTTTCCCTAGGGTAGGGGAGTTCATAACTAGGGGGCATATCTATAAGGTAAGATTAGATAACTTACAGTGTGGAAACAGGCCCTTCGGCCCAACAAGTCTACACCGACCCGCCAAAGCACAACCCACCCAGACCCATTCCCTTACATTTACCCCTTTACTGAACACTACCGGCAATTTAGAACATAAAACATAGAACAGTACAGCACAGAACAGGCCCTTCAGCCCACAATGTTGTGCCGACCACTGATCCTCATGTATGCACCCTCAAATTTCTGTGACTATATGTATGCCGAGGAGTCTCTTAAATGTCCCCAATGACCCTGCCTCCACAACTGCTGCTGGCAACGCATTCCATGCTCTCACAACTCTCTGTGTAAAGAACCCGCCTCTGACATCCCCTCTATACTTTCCTCCAACCAGCTTAAAACTATGACCCCTCGTGTTAGTCATTTCTGCCCTGGGAAATAGTCTCTGGCTATCGACTCTATCTATGCCTCTCATTACCTTGTATACCTCAATTAGGTCCCCTCTCCTCCTCCTTTGCTCCAATGAAAAAAGTCCGAGCTCAGTCAACCTTTCCTTATAAGATAAGCCCTCCAGTCCAGGCAGCATCCTGGTAAACCTCCTCTGAACCCGCTCCAAAGTATCCACATCTTTCTTATAATAGGGCGACCAGTTCACCTGACCTGCACATTTTTGGACTGTGGGAGGAAACCAGAGCACACCCACACAGACACGAGGAGAATGTGCAAACTCCACACAGTCAGTCACCTGAGGCAGGAATTGAACCTGGGTCTCTGGTGCGGTAAGGCAACAGTGCTAACCACGGTACTACCGTGCCACCCAATAAGAAATGAAAGATTTAAAAAAGACATGGGGACAATTTTTTTGATACAGAGAATGATTCATGTGCAAAATGAACTTCCAGAGGAAGTGATGAATATGAGTACAATTGCAGCATTTACTATCCTTCTAAATCTTTTTCCACTTTAATCATATCAGAAGTAGGAAACATTTATCACTGTAAGCCAGGCCTGATCATCCTGATCACACAACAGCCCAAGAGGTTCCCGAGATTTTAAACAATTCACCAGAGATCTAGTTCAAAGATAGTCACATGTTCAATAAACTCGTCAAAGTCTTTAACTGCTATCTTCTATATAAATTGAGCAGCTTTCTTTGAAGAATGATCAAAATGCATAATTAAGCAATTTGGCAGTAGCTGGAGCTGTAAAACTGCTTGTCCCTTCGTCTTGGAGTATGGAGGGGATTGGAATTCATGTGTTTTATCAGTGATTATCCTGGTTTGACCTGGAGCTGAAGGCCTCTCAATACTGGACCATGATTCATACATTACAAAGGTTCCACTGACATTTTTATTGCCTCCTTCATGCATTTGGCAATTCCCTTCAAAGCTGCAAAACCCCTGGACCAAAACCAGCTGTTACCCACAGGTCATAAATGATATGGGCTCCTAAAGCCAACTGTGTATCCATGATAGCAGTAGCATGCATTGTCAGCATAAATTCTCAGTTTAGACATAAGCCAACATGTTAAACTGTTACTTCATTCTTACTCAGAGAGTACACTGTAACTGGTGACTATATAATACATAATTCTGTTTGAAATATTTTGTGCGTAGCTGTTTATAGAGGTACTGTATTCCATTGCAGTGTGAAAGCATCATGCAAGATAAGAGCCATTCAATAATATTCACTAACAAGACGTTACAATATGTGACAATGGCAGACACTGTGCTGTGAAGATCTCTGCAGAATACTTTGACATTCTGATTTTTATATGTTAGATTAGGTAGTGGATACTTTGATAATAATGTGCTCAAATTAACACCACTTTTTCCAACAGTATTCCATGTGCATTTTTAGAATCCATACAGGAAACAGGCCCTGTGGCCCAAAAGGTCAACACTGACCCTCCGAAGAGTAACCCACCCAGACTCTAACCCCAAACATATTGTTCTACATTTACCCCTGGCTAATGCACTTACCCCACACATCCCTGAACTAGGGGCAATTTAGCATGACCAATTCACCTAGCCTGCACATCTTTGTTAAAAAGTTAATTTGTAGTAATGTATTAAATCAGTTTGAATAACAAATCAGGATCAAAATTATTATTAGTTAACTCAAGCCACATTAGAGGCATTTAAACAGTCCTTAAACATATGGAGGATGATGGGATTGTGTAGGGGGATGGGCTTAGATTAGTTCACATGCAGTGCAACATTGAGGGCAGAAGGGCCTGTTTTACGCTGTATTATTCTATGTTCTATGTTTTATGTTCTCTGTAAAACTAAAACATAAAGGCCAGACACCATGAAGATGGCAGTTAAAAGACTTTGACAAGTTTATTGTACATGTGACTGCCTTTGAACTTGTTCCAAGGTGAAGTGTTTAACAACAGGGAGTGAAATGAATCTTTTTCTCTACACATCAATCAGAGTCTATACACGACTCATTAAGGCAGATTAAATTAAACAAAAAGTTTTGTCTTTCAGTCGTTAGTTTTGCTGGCTTTAATGCACAAATTGTGCCAGTGATTTTGCTTTACAATCAAATAGCTGTCATGTATGTCTCATTGTGGACTGAAACCATGGATGATAGCACAAATTTTAATAAATGACATTAATATACCACATGTTTAGTTTCTTTTAAAGCTAAGCCATTTCTCCACAATAATTGTTTCCACAAATGTTAGTCAAACATTAATCTTTGTGACTTCAACAGAAAAAACTAAATTAAATCAGAAATCTGGATAGTTTAAAAAATGCATCCAGAACATAGAACACAGAACATAGAAAAGTACAGCACAGAACAGACTCTGAGGCCCACAATGTTGTGCCGAGACTTAATCCTCATGTAAAATATAGTAACTTAACCTACGCACCCCTCAACTCACTGCTATCCATGTCCAGCAGTCGCTTAATTGTCTCCAATGACTCTGCTTCCACCACCACCGCTGGCAACGCATTCCATGCATTCACAACTCTCTGCGTAAAGAACCTACCTCTGACGTCCCCTCTATATCTTTCTCCTAATATCTTCAAACTATGACCCCTTATGCCAGTCAATCCTGCCCTGGGGAAAAGTCTCTGGCTATTGACTCTATCTATTCCTCTCATTACCTTGTACACCTCAATCAGGTCTTCTCTCTTCCTCTTTCTCTCAAAAAAGAAAAGTCTGAACTTATTCAACCTTTCTTCATAAGGCAAACCGTCCAGTCCAGACAGCATCCTGGTAAACCTTCTTTGCACCCTCTCCAAAGCCTCTGTATCTTTCCTATAGTTGGGCGACCAGAACTGGACACAATATTCCAAGTGTGGTCTCACCAGGGACTTATAGAGCTGCAGCAAAACCTCACGGCTCTTAAACCCGATCCCCCTGTTAATGAAAGCCAAAACACCATATGCTTTCTTAACAACCCTTTCCAGTTGGGTGGCAACTTTGAGGGATCTATGTACTTGCACACCCAGATCCCTCTGTTCCTCCACACTGCCAAAAATCCTGTCTCTAATCCTATATTCAGCATTCAAGTTCGACCTTTCAAAATGCATCACTTCACATTAATCCAGGTTGAATTCCATCTGCCATTTCTCAGCCCAGCTCTGCATCCTGTCTATGTCGCGCTGCAGCCTGTAGTAGCCCTCTATACTATCGATGACACCTCCAACCTTTCTGTCATCTGCAAATTTACTAACCCACCCCTCAACCTCCTCATCCAAGTCATTTATAAAAACTACAAAGATCAGAGGCCCAAGAACAGAGCCCTGCAGGACCCCACTCAACACTGACCTCCAGGCAGAATACTTTCCATCTACAACCACACTCTGCCTTCTGTCAGCCAGCCAATTCTGAATCCAGATAGCCAAATCTTCCAAATATCCCATACCTCCTGACTTTATGAATGAGCCTGCCATAGGGAACCTTATCAAATGCCTTGCTGAAGTCCATATACACCACATCCACTGCTCGACCGTCATTGACCGGTCTTGTCATCTCCTCAAAGAACTCAATAAGATTTGTGAGGCATGACCTGCCTCTCACAAAGCCAAGCTGACTGCCTTTAATCTCACTATGCTTTGCCAAATTGTCATAAATCATATGCCTCAGAATTGTTTCCACAACTTTGCTGACCACAGATGTAAGACTGACTGGTCTGTAATTTCCAGGGATTTCCCTATTGCCCTCCTTGAAAAGAGGAACAACATTCGCCTCCTTCCAGTCCTCAGGTACAACTCCCGTGGAGAGTGAGGAGGCAAATATCCTCGCCAGCGCCTTAGCAACCTCCTTTCTCGCTTCCTGGAGCAGCCTAGGATAAATCTGGTCTGGCGCTGGGGACTTATCATTCTTAACGTTTTCCAAAATTTCCAGCACATCAACTTCATCAATCTTGATCTGGTCAAGACTGTATCCCAGCTCCTCAAAGTTCTCATTCACAACAAGTTCCCTTTCCTTGTTGCAAACTAAACAAAAAATGCACTTGGGGCTTCCCCTATCTGCTCAGACTCCACGCACATGTTCCCTCTACTATCCCTGATCAGTCCTACCTTCTCTGAGAGAAAGTGAGGGCTGCAGAAGCTGGAGATCAGAGCTGAAAATGTGTTGCTGGAAAAGTGCAGCAGGTCAGGCAGCATCCAAGGAACAGGAGAATCAACGTTTCGGGCATAAGCATAGTGTGCCCAGCAGGCTAAGATAAAAGGTAGGGAGGAGGGACTTGGGGGAGGGGTGTTGGAAATGCGATAGGTGGAAG
>NC_057738.1:47015038-47035729 GCF_004010195.1 Chiloscyllium plagiosum
TCCTCATTTCCCCTCCCCCCACCTTGTCTCAGTCAAATCCCTCGAACTCAGCACCGCCTTCCTAACCTGCAATCATCTTCCTGACCTCTCCGCTCCCACCCCACTCCAGCCTATCACCCTCACCTTGACCTCCCTGCACCTATCGCATTTCCAAAGCCCCTCCCCCAAGTCCCTCCTCCCTACCTTTTATCTTAGCCTGTTGGACACACTTTCCTCATTCCTGAAGAAGGGCTTATGCCCGAAATGTCGATTCTCCTGTTCCTTGGATGCTGCCTGACCTGCTGCAGTTTTCTAGCAACACATTTTCAGTCCTACCTTCTCCCTGATCATTCTCTTATTCCTCATTTATGAGTAAAATGCCTTTGGGTTCCCCTGAATCCTTCCTGCCAAGCCTTTTTCGTGCCCCCCTCCTGGCTCTCTCTCAGTCCATTTCTGAGCTCCTTTCTAGTAAGCCTGTAATCCTCTAAAGCTGTGCTAGATCCTTGCTTCCTCCCTCTTACGTAAGCTGCCTTCTTCCTTTTGACGAGAAGCTCCTCTGATCTCATCATCCAAGGTTCCTTAATCTTACCCCTTCTTACCTGGCTCAGAGGAACAAATTCATGCATCACTTGCAACAACTGCTCCTTAAATAGTCTCCACATGTCTGCTGTGCCCTTTCTGTGGAACAATTGCTCCCAGTCTGTACTTCCCAACTCCTTTCTGACAGCGTCATAATTTCCTTTTCCCCAATTAAATATCTTCCCTCAGTAAATGCTCCTTCCACTCTCCAAGGCTATGCTAAATGTGAGACAGTTGTGATCACTGTCACCAAAGTGCTCTTCCACTACGAGATCTGATACTAGTCCTGGCTCGTTGCCAAGCACCAAATCCAAAATGGCCTCTCCCCTCGTTGGTCTGGCTACATACTGAGTAAGGAAACCCTCCTGAACACACCTGACAAAAACAGGTCCATCCAAACCATCTGCACTTGGGAGGTTCCAGTCGATATTGGGAAAGTTGAAATCACCCATAACAACAACCCTGCTACTTTTGCATTTTCCCAGAATCTGCCATCTAGGAGTCCTTCAATCTCTCTACTGCTATTAGGGGTCTGTAGAAAACCCCCAATGAGGTGGCTGTTCCCTTGCTGTTCCTAACTCCCACCCATACTGACTCAGTAGACAAATCTTCCTCAATAACCTTCGTTTCTGTAGCTGTGATGCACTCTCTGATTAGCAATGCTACACCCCCTCCTCTTTTTCCACCCTTCCTCTTTTTAAATGTTCTAAACCCTGGAAAACAAAGCAACCATCCCTGCCCCTGTGAAACCCACGTATCCGTTGTGGCCACAACATCGTAGCCCCAAGTGCTGATCCATGCTCTAAGTTCATCACTCTTATTTTAGACACTCCTTACATTAAAGCAGACACACTTTAAACGATTCCTTTGTTTCATTGCGTCAGAAACCTTCCTGATAGATTCAATATATCCTGTCACTGTCCTGACTGCAACTGATCCTCTCTTAGACATATGACTCTGATTCCCACCCCCCTGCCAAAGTAGCTCAAGCAAATTTTAAGCAAATTACTGATTGAATTTAGATTGTGCTAACTTTGGAATGAATGCCAGTTCATGGCAATTTTTTTTCTATTTTAGAAAAGATATGAACTAAATTACTTTGAAAGGTTAGAATAACAGATAGAATTCTCTTCAAGGCACATGTAGTTTATAATGACTAGAACACTGGATTATGGAAACTCTTTCAAAGGAAATGTTTAACAGCATTTCCGTTATGGAGAAAGTGAGGACTGCAGATGCTGGAGATCAGAGCTGAAAATGTGTTGTTGGAAAAGCGCAGCAGGTCAGGCAGCATCCAAGGAGCAGGAGAATCGACGTTTCGGGCATAAGCCCTTCTTCAGGGCTTTTCCAGCAACACATTTTCAGCATTTCCGTTATACCTTTGTTTCTTTTGCCTTAATGTATTGTGTGACAATCTCAGAAAAACTGGAGTTAATGCCAGTGCAATTCTTCTAAACTCTTCTCAGTGACCACTGGTTTCTAGCTGTGGTCTTGCATTTTACAAGGGAAAGTGGTGGTTCTGTGTGGATATATAGACAGTACAGGGCAAAAGTGAGGACTGCTGATGCTGGAGATTAGAGTCAAGATTAGAGTGGTACTGGAAATGTACAGCAGGTCAGACAGCATTCGGGGAGCAGGAAAACCCTGATGAAGGACTTCTGCCTGAAATGTTGAATTTCCTGCTCCTCTTATAGACAGTACAGTTAGCAATGAAGACAGAATATGATGGAATATAGTGATATCCTTACCAGCAATGTTCAGATATTGAGAATGAAGTTTTAAAAAATCTCATGATGGTAGCATAAACTTCAGGATGACAAATGAAATTCAGTGCAGATATGATTTAGAGACAAGAATGAGCAAAGAGAATACATAGTGGGTGGCACGGTGGCACAGTGGTTAGCACTGTTGCCTCACAGCGCCAGAGACCCGGGTTCAATTCCTGCCTCAGGCGACTGACTGTGTGGAGTTTGCACATTCTCCTCGTGTCTGCGTGTGTTTCCTCCAGATGCACTGGTTTCCTCCCACAGTCCAAAAATGTGCAGGTCAGGTGAATTGGCCATGCTAAATTGTCCGTAGTGTTAGGTGAAGGGGTAAATGTAGGGGAATGGGTCTGGGTGGGTTGCGCGTCGGTGTGGACTTGTTGAGCTGAAGG
Organism: Chiloscyllium plagiosum; assembly: GCF_004010195.1. Classification (NCBI taxonomy): domain Eukaryota; kingdom Metazoa; phylum Chordata; class Chondrichthyes; order Orectolobiformes; family Hemiscylliidae; genus Chiloscyllium; species Chiloscyllium plagiosum. Next base: position 47,017,752 of record NC_057738.1, read on the forward strand.
GCCTGTTTCCACACTGTAAATAATCTAGTTGATCCAGTTTCGAAGAGGGCAAGAACAGTGAGACCTGAGGGTAATTGTGGACATTCTTTGCAAGTGGAAGAATGGGTTAACAAAGCAAAGACAACTCTTGGTGTTTTAAATAAGATATAGGAACAACAGTAGGCCATTCAGCCCATCAAGCCTGCACACCATTTAAAGTGAAAAAGTGCGGTGCTGGAACAGCACAGGAGGTCAGGCAGCATCTGAGGAGCAGAAGAGTTGACATTTCAGGCATCGTTCCTGATGAAGGGCTGATGCCTGAAACGTTGACTCTCCTGCTTTTCAGATGCTGCCTGACCAACTCTGTTTATTTGGCACCACACTTTTTGAGTCTGATCTCCTGCATCTGCCATCCTCACTTTCTCCCACCATTCAACGTGACCATGGCTGATTGAACACTTCAATACCTTTTACTCACCTCATCCCTATAACATTATACTCCATTGGTAAACAGAAATCTATCAATTTTCAATTTAAATATATTCGAAGACTGAGCTTCCACAGCCTTCTGTTGTAGAGAATTCCAAAGTTTTGCAATCCTCTGAGTAAACGCCATTTCTCTTCATTCTCAGGCTAAAATGGTATCACCCCTATTTTTAAATTGTGCCTCCTGGTTCTGGACTTCTCAACTGGGGGAAACCTCGTACCTGTATCTACCCTGTATGTATTTTGTAGTTGTTAATGAGATCACCTCTCATTTGAAACTTCAAGGAGTAAGGCCCATTTTGCCCAGTTTCTCTTCTTAGGATAGTCCTGCCATCCCAAACAAGCAATGAAACTTTCTTGCTTCCTCTCAACAGCAATAATATGTTTCATGAGATAACAAAACAGCACAAGAGCTAAAAACAGAATTCGAATGATGGTTATGTTACCCAAAATGCTCTTTGCCTTGAGCCTGCTCCAGGTACAAATGCAATGTGGACAGCAAGAAAGCAAACTAATCTGGTTCAGAGGTCATCATCCCTCCCTTTCCAATCATGATCCCCTGGCCATTACGTGGCTGCAGCTCACTCACTTATATAAAACCCACTTTTCAAAATGATTTGGTTAGTTTGTGTTAGAATTGTCTCACTGCAGAAACTCACCCAAAAACCGATCAAACCCAAAGTGACAAATTGTTCACCCAATACCCATTCTGACCCCATGCTCACTTCTAGCGCAAGGACATACATCCCCTTAGTCCTACTAAGGGCATCACTCCTCTGTCAACAAGTCACTGACCAACTCACATACTGGTCCACCCAATCCACGATACCAAGACTCCTCGATGTTCTCACATTTCCTATTCAGCTCATGAATACGAACAATCAGGAGGCAGAATGGGAGTTCACAAATCCTCAGTCAACACATGAGGTGTTCCAAATTGTATATGTGATTAAAGGCAAATTATAGAGCAGCAAGGATGAAGTGGGAAAGGAGCAAAGAAAGAATTCAAACATGAAAAGAATTTGGGAATGTGCGTAGCCAGAGGGTTAGAGCGATGTGTGTCTAATTGATTGCAACAATACACTGGTTTGAAGATATTTGGAGCTCTACACTGAGTCCTAATTATCACATTTCACAAAGAGTGGAAACGATTCAAAAGGTTAAGAGGAGCCACATAAAAAATAAAGGAATTGCAGGTCATCAAATTAAATTACTTAAAATATTACATGAAATTGTTCAGGCAAATTGATAAACCAGAAGATATACATTTAAATTAGGCAAAATTAAATTCAGATCAGACACTAACTGTAATGAAAAGTTATGGATGCTAAAAATGGACTTAGAAGTTTGCCTGAGAGACTTTCAGTTCTAGAGAGAGAGAATTCTCCGGAATGAATTGTTTACCAGTCAACCTGCCACAAGCTATCCCCCGTCACTGGACTCAAATACCCCCACCCAGATCCAATACTCATGCTATAGCTGGACCCCACTCCCCAATCTATCCTAAACACTGCATCACTTTGTTGGCCCCTTGTCACACTGCAGACTGGTACTCCAGCTCCCTCGTACCTCTCTCCCTATCCAACTTGCATCCTAGCACCTGGCACTGTACTTACCCGGCGCTCTCACCCTATACCCACCTGGCAACCTAATTTCCTGGAATCTACTCAGTACCCATGAGGATGGCCTCAACTGGGACATTGGGGTCATGTCACTCCACAGGTGACCGCACTACACTATCCACTCTCTCACACAGAGACATACACACACACACACCATCTCTCATACACACACTCTCTCTCATACATACACACATACATCCCCCACACTCACACCCACGCACACACCCTCTCACAGGCTTATGCTTCATCACACTCACAGACACACTTTACCAAGCTTGCACACATGCAAACACACACTCGCATGTACACTCACACTCACACGCACACACTCACATGCACACACACTCTATCTCCCTCTCTCCTCATGCACACACGCATATAAATTTATGGGGTGAATTAATATTTGCAGAATTATATTTGCAGATATTTCTATTTTGCTCAAAAATGCAGAACATGTAGGCAGTCAATGCAGGGAGTGAATCTATGTAATATTTGCAAATTCTACTTTGAAAATAGTACCAGCCTGACTCAAGATTGGTCTGACTCACACCTTTAAGGTATTGTCTGGGCAGAGATGTCACCTTTTGTTATAAAACCTTAAATTATCTTAAGAATGTGACTTAAAAGAAGTTCTTGGGTTTACACATTAAAGAACCGAAACCAGCAAATCCATTCTAAAAGATGAAAGACTTAAAAATCTAGGTTTGCTCAATGTATCATTATATCACTGGAATCTTTTGCTATAAATTCTGTATCATATGGTCCTGCTTCACAACTACCTGATGAAGAAGCACCTCTCTGAAAGCCAGTGCTTCCAAATAAACCCGTTGGACTACAACCTGGTGTTGTATGATTTTTAACTTTGTCCTCCCCAGTGTAGATATTTGTTTCTAGTTTTACCACTTTCTCAACTTCATTTGTACCTTTCATATTTCTACACGTGATTATTCCAAATCCTGCTCAGCTTTCCAGAGTCTCCTTGACAAATGCTGTGCTCATCTAAAACATGGCTGTCAGCATTTAAATCCTCACCAGTTCTTTTCACCCATTTGTGGCTTCACTTTCTCTCATTAGTTTCCAGATTGACAACAGGTCAACATTAGTTGTCTTTGAAAAGTGTGGCGCTGGAAAAGTACAGCACGTCAGGCAATATCTGAGGAGCAGGAGAATCAACGTTTCAGGCATAAGCCCTTCTTCAGGAATGTTGGGGGTGGGGGGAACTGAGAGATAAATAGGAGAGAGGTGGGAGTGAGGTAGCTGGGAAGGTGATAGGTAAATGCAGGTGGGGGTGATGGTGATAGGTGAGAGAGGAGGGTGGAGCAGATAGGTGGGAAGGAGGATGGACAGGTAGGACAGTTCAAGGGGGTGGTGCCAATTTGGAGGGTAGGACCTGGGATAAGGTGGGGGAGGGGAAATGAGGAAACTGGTGATGTTAACGCCAGTGCTATGTGGTTGGAGGGTCCCAAGGTGGAAGATGAGGTGTTCTTCCTCCAGTCGTCAGGTGGCTTGGATTTGGTGGTAGAGGAGGACCAGGACTTGCATGTCCTTGGAGGAGTGGAAGATGGAGTTGAAGTGATTGGCCACAGAGCGCGGGGTTGTTTATTGCGTGTGTCCCAGAGATGTTCTCCGCAATGTTCCTCGAGTTGGCGTCCTGTCTCCCAAATGTAGAGGAGACCACATCAAGAGCAACAGACACAGTAGAAGATATGTGTGGAGGGGGAGGAAAATCTCTGCTGGATGTGGAAGGATCGTTTGGGACCTTGAATGGAGATAAGGGGGAGGTATGGGAGCAGGTTTTACACCTCCTAAAGTGGCAAAGGAAGGTGCTGGGAGGGGAGGATAGTTTGGTGGGGGGCATGAACTTAATGAGTGAGCTGTGGAGGGAATGGTCTCTGCAGAATGCCGATAAGGGTGGGAAAGGAAATATATCTGATTGTAGGTGGCAGAAATAATGGAAGATAATGCACTGCATCTGGAGATTGGTGGGGTGGAAGGTGAGGACCGGGGGTTCTATACTTGTTCTTGTCAATATTAGAAGACTCCACCTTGTTATCATATCTCTCTTCCATCCCTGCAATCCACCAAGATCTCCACAGTACTCCAATTCTGACCTTTCACAGCTGACAGATTTCCTTCAGTCCATCATCTTCAGCTTCCTGAGCCCTGAACTCTGATTAGGTCCTTCCTTAAACCTCTCTAACTTTTCTCCTTCCTTTGAAACCAGTCCTCATTGACGTACCCTTTAGCCAACAATTTAGCCATCTCATCTGTGACTGTTTTAAACTTGGGGTGTTAGCATTCTTGAACACATCTTGGGAGATTTTACTCCACTAAAGGCCATAAGACATTAGGGCATAATTAGGCCATTCAGTCCATTGGGTCTGTCTACCATTCTATTCATGCTGATATGCTTCTCAACTCCATTCTCCTGCCTTCTCCCTGTAACTTTTGATGCCCTTACTAATCAAGAACCTATCTATCTCTTACTTAAATACACTCAATGACTTGGCCTCCACAGCTTTCTTTGGTAGTGAGTTCCACAGATTCACCACCCTCTGGCTGAAGAAATTCCTCCTCATCTCAGTTCTATAGGGTCATCCCTTCACTCTGAGGCTGTGTCCTTGGGTCCTATAAGAGGAAGCATCTTCTCCACATCCATTCTATCCAAACATGTCAGTATTCTGTAAGTTTCAATGAGATCATCCCTCATCCTTCTAAACTTCATTGAGTACAGACTGAGTCTCCCACTGCTCCTCATATGAAAAGCCCTTCATCCTTGGGATCATTCTTGTAAACTTCCTCTGGGCTCCTCCCAATGCCAACACATTGTTCCTTAGATAGAACATAGAATTTAGAACATTACAGCACTGCACAGGCCCTTTGGCCCTCGATGTTGCGCAAACCTGTGGAACCAATCTGAAGCCCATCTAACAGACACTATTTCATTTTCATCCATATGTCTATCCAATGACCATTTAAATGCCCTTAAAGTTGACGCGTCTACTACTGTTGCAGGCAGTGCGTTCCACACCCCTACTACTCTCTGAGTAAAGAAACTACACCTGACATCTGTTCTATATCTATCACTTCTTAATTTAAAGCTATGTTCCTTTGTGCTAACCATTACCATCTGAGGAAAAAGGCTTTCGCTGTCCACCCTATCTAACCCTCTGATTATCTTATTAGTCTCAATTAAGTCACTTCTCAAACGTCTTCCCTCTAATGGTAACAGCCTCGAGTCCCCCAGCCTTTCCTCGTAAGATCTTCCTTCCATACTAGGCACCATCCTAGCAAATTTCCTCTGAACCCTTTCCAAAGCTTTCACATCCTTCCTATATTGCAGTCACCAGAACTGTACGCAATACTCCAAGTGCGGGCACACCAGAGTTTTGTACAGCTGCAGCATGTCCTCATGGTTCCAAAACTCAATCCATCTACTAATAAAGCTAACACACTGTATGCCTTCTTAACAACCCTATCAACCTGGGTGGCAACTTTCAGGGATCTATGTACATACACCAAGATCTCTCTGCTCATCGAAACTATCAAGAATCTTACCATTACCACTGTACTCTTTATTCCTGCTGCTCCTTCCAAAGTGAATCATTTCACATGTTTCTGCATTAAACTCCATTTGTCACCTCTCAGCCCAGCTCTACAGCTTATCTATGTCCCTCTGTAACCTGGAGCATCGTTCCGCACTGTCCACAACTCCACTGACCTTAATGTCATCCGTAAATTTACTAACCCATCCTTCTACGCCCTCATCTTGATCATTTATAAAAATGACAAACAGCAGTGGCCCCAAAACAGATCCATGCGGTATACCACTAGAAACTGAACTCCGGGATGAACATTTCCCGTCAACCACCACTCCCAGTCTTCTTTCAGCTAGCTAATTTCTGATCCAAACTGCTAAATTGCCCTCAATCCCATATCTCTGTATTTTGTGCCATAGCCTACTATGGGGAAACCTTACCAAACGCCTTACTGAAATCCATATACACCACATCAACCACTTTACCCTCATCCACCTGTTTGGTCACCTTCTCAAAGAACTCAATAAGGTTTGTGAGGCATGACCTACCTGCACAAAACAGTGTTGAATATCCCTAATCAACTTATTCCTCTCAAGATGATTATAAATCCTATCTTTTATAACCTTTTCCAACACTTTACCCACAACCGAAGTAAGGTTTACTGGTCTATAATTACCAGGGTTGTCTCTCTATGCCCCTTCTCGAATAAGGAGACGACATTTGCTATTCTCCAGTCTTCTGGCACTATTCCTGTAAACAATAACAAATTAAATATCAAAGTCAAAAGCTTGCAATTTCCTCCCTGGCGTTCCAGAGAATCCTAGGATAAATCCCATCTGGCCCAGGGGACTTACCTATTTTCACACTTTCCAGAATTGCTCACACCTCCTCCTTGTCGATCTCAATCCCATCGAGTCATGTCCAGTAGCATGCATCTCAGTATTCTCCTCAACAATATTGTCTTTTTCCAGTGTGAATACTGGAAATGGGACGCAAAACTGTTCACAATATTCCAATGCCAATTCCAGAGGCTTTTAACCTCAGCATTATGCCCCTCTCTTACATTCTAGCTCTCTTGACATGAATGTTAACATTGCATTTTCCTTCCTAATTACCACTTAACCTGCATGTTAACCTTAAGAGAATCCTAAACTAGCACTCCCAAGTCCCTTTCTGCTTCAGATTTCCAAAGCCTTTCCCAATTTGGAAAATACCATATGCCTTTATTCTTTCTATCAAATTGCATAACCTCACACTTTTCCACATTATATTCCATCTGCCACTTTTCTGCCCACTCACCCAAGAAAGTCCTTGTGCAGCTTCCCTGCTTCCTGAACACTAACTGTTGCTGCACCTATCTTTATGTAATCTGCAAATTGAGCAACATTGCTTTCAGTTACTTTATCCAGATCATTAATGTAAAATGTGTCTAGTTGTGGTCTCAACACTTACCCCTGTGGAGATCCCATCTGTCAGTCAGCCAATCCTGTATCCATGTCCGGACCTTGCCTGAACACCATGTGCTCTTACTTTATTCCCCAGCTTTCTGTGTAGCACCTTGTCTATGACCTTCTGGAAATCCAAATACAGTAGATCACATCCATTGGCTCATCTTTGGGAAGGGGAAGTAATTCACTCTCCCTCACCTGGATGTAGGAAGTTAAGAACAATATATGGATGGGTGCTTAAGCTAGGACAAATGTTCGGCACAACATCGTGGGCCGAAGGGCCTGTTCTGTGCTGTATTGTTCTATGTTCTAAGTTCTATGTTCTATGTTCTATGTTCTATGTTCTATATCAACTGAGAATAAAGAAATGATTATGGGATAAAATTAGTTTCTATCATTTTGACTAATTGTAGATTGAATTCTTAGCTTTTCCTTCTCATTTTTTGGATGTGATATCCTGCTGGTGCTGATGCTGAGATTTAAGTTGGTAACCAGAGATCATTGCTATTTATTTGTGACTCAGTTGAACAGTTCTTGATGAGTCACTCAATCCAATTGATTTCAGGTCTGCCTGACAGTTAATATGATGCATCTTTTGTGATCCTGTATTGTTATATTTCAAAAGTCTTTTCCTGTCTGAATAGCAGTTGGTGGAATTTTAATTTGTGTCTGATGTTCCATCATTTGTTAATGCCTTCATAGGACAGAAATGTACTTAATCCAAAAGAGACCACTGTTACCAGTTTGGGACACCGGTCTCCAGGATCATCTGACCTCAGTAATGAGGTTCTATAAACTTGAGTAATCCATTCTGAAGGAGGGAATGTGATTGAGGAGAGACTCACTCAGAAACAGAATATCTGCTGAGTAATTAGACAAGGAAACAAGATATTACCAAATCATGGAATCCCTACAGTGTGAAAGTAGGGCATTTGGCCAACTACATTCACACTGACCCTCCAAACACATCCTACCCAGACCCATCCCCTACTCTATCTCTTGGATCCTGCATTTCCCTTGGCTAATACATCTAACCTGCATATCCTTGGACACTATGTGGCAATTTCTCATGGCGAATCCACCTCACCTGCACATCTTTGGACTTTGGGAGGAAACCGGAGCATCCGGAGGAAGCCCACGCAGACACGGGGAGAATGTGCAAACTCCACACAGGGAGTGGCCCCAGGGAAAGTAGGGGAGACATGGTGATTACTGAAATAAAAAGAACAGGAAGTGTTGTAGAAACTCAGCAAGTCTGACAGTATGTTGATTAATTGGCTTTCTCTCTGTGGAGAGAGAAATAGAATTAACAGTTTGAATCCAATATGACTCTTCCTCAGAACTGAAAGAATCTGAAAACATGATGGTATTTATGATGTTGACAGAGGGGAAGGAGGGGCAAGCAAAACAGATGGTGCGAATGTCCAGAGGAAAGATCATTGAAGAAAAATGTTAACAGAAGATGTTAATAGCAGAAAAAGGTCAGGTTTTATTATAACAATTGCAGAATCATATTTATTTTCTCTGTGTCATTCCTACTTCAGATAGTTTCCTCAAAGCAGCCTTTTGTGACAATAGGAATAATTTCCTGCTTTATGTGCAGGTGGGGTCTTTTCTTGTCAGCAACTGCCAGAAATTGTCATCTGGATTAAAATATCCCACAACTTGGAATCAGATAATTAGTCTTGGTATTTGACCAGGGATACCTATGGTGGCTTAGGCAAACTCCATTCTCACATTTCTGAAGACAAAATACTGTAGATGCCAGGAGTCAATAATGAAAACAGAAGGTACTGGGCAGAATGGGCTTCATAACATCTTAGGGTAATGTGGAGGTGCCAGTGTTGGACTGGGGTGGACAAAGTTAAAAATCACACAATGCCAGTTTGTAGTCCAGCAGGTTTACTTGGAAGCATTAGTTTTCAGAGCACTGCTCCTTCATCAGATACCTGATGAAGAAGCAGTGCTCCAAGGTAGTCCTTCCAAATAAACCCATTGGACCAACATTTGTGGAGAGAGAGAAAGAACATTAATATTTCAAACCTGTCACCAGAACTCATTTGTCTGAAACTCTTACATATGGATAGAATCATGTTGTCCTGGGATAAGAATGTAACCAAATTTCTCATTAAGGGGGAACTAGAACATAGAAGAATACAGCGCAGTACAGGCCCTTTGGCCCTCGATGTTGCGCCGATCCAAGCCCACCTAACCTATACTAACCCACTATCCTCCATATACCTATCCAATGCCCGCTTAAATGCCCATAAAGAGGGAGAGTCCACCACTGCTACTGGCAGGGCATTCCATGAACTCACGACTCGCTGAGTGAAGAACCTACCCCTAACTTCAGTCCTATATCTACCCCCCCTTAATTTAAAGCTATTAACTGCTTTAACAATGATTCTATATGACTCAATCAGTCCTGTATATCTTCACTGTTGGTTGTGTTCCTTTGCACAAGTAATTCCATTAAATGAATCTCCCAAATTTACAATTTTGGGATGTGGTCTGGGTGCTAGGAATGGCCAGTATGAACTTTGTGTCAAATGACTTCATGTTGAACAGTGCACATTAATATGATTAAAGCATGAGTTGGAAAATGCTTACCACACATGTAGCTGTCACATCTACTCCCATACTATCTTGTCACTTAAATGTATCCTTACACCCTGGTTTCACAAAGAAAATTATTACAGGGCATTCTGTCTCTTACTGGATGAACTGCGAACAATTTCTAAGATATTGACAAATCTTCAGAGAATGTCAAGGTCACTATTACATTCATTTTGTTTTTGTTCACTCGATCCATCCGTGCCATTCCTAAGAATATTTCACAATTCAATTAATCAGTGGGTCACAGCAACACCAACCAACAGGAAATAGTTGAGGAAATAGATGATGACAGTTACTGGACAGATTTCCGTGTATTTGCTCTTGCCATGCTCCTTGGGAGGATCGAATAGTCAGTGGCAAACCTGCTTCATGAAGAAATCTGCTACAAATGTAACTGCATCACCGATCACTCCCCAACCGCATCACATTCTCCACAACCCAGAGTACCAGTGCCAATATCAAGGTAAATAATTACAAGACACTAGTTACTGGCCTAAAGACAGCAGCACACTTCCAGTTATTGAAATATGCATTATGTTGACAATCTTACCAAAATATAATGCAGTTTTTATACCAGTAAGCAGGTTTGTTTTTGTGAGAATTGTGAGGATTATAAGATTGTGAAATATACTTTTCTCTACTGTGGTTAAAAACTATCACTTATGTCATATTTAGCCACAATCTTTCAGAGCTCCTTCCCCTGGTAACCTATAGAATGCTGACATGCCCATGTCCCCAACTAAACTAACACTGCATTTACAGCAAATATCCACTGGCTTGTTGTCACAGCATCCATGTACAGGCTGCAGCCTACGTGCTGGTCATGGATTATCAATATTGTTCTGTAGGAAATGGCCCTGAACATTATCCTCTTCTGTCAGTTTCTAAAGTTTTTGTGATTTTGCTCAGTGTTTGAGGAAAGTGAATGAAGATCTACTATTATGTCTACAATTTCCCTCTGGCACAGAGTCTGAAGGATTCAAAACTAATTTGTGGAGATTGCAGGAAAACTGCAAGTAAATGAGGAGTGAGAGTGAGTGAGGAGAATAATGTTGTAAATTAGATTTTGTTTTGCAAAATCAAAATCTAAAGTGTAAAAAAAATCCAGTGAAAATGTCAATAAAAACAAAAAAAAACTAAACTAACACTGAGAAGACAAGACAAACCAAAGGAGCTCTTTCTGAAACACTCGATTCAGTAGCTAACCAATTGGCATGGCATTGAAATGTTTCGGAAGTCTTAGACACCTCAGAAACATTATTGGTGGCAACTTGTGAACATTACAAATCTGTCCATCTCTGTGTGACCTGTAATATACCGCACCAAAACGGTTCATTTCGGGCACTATCTTGAATAATGGTTTCCTAATCTAAATAATTACCATCATTTCTTGTAACTATAAAATAATTAATGTATAATTATATTGTGCATATTAATTAGTTGGGTTAGGGGAATCATATAATCACCAGTCTTATGATCAAATGGATGATAATTGCACTAATGGTTGTGATATTTTGGTGCAGATGCAATAAAGTTATTTATTTCTCCTAATTGTTAATTGTAATTAAAGCCCAGTCTGACAAAAAGCATAAGAAGTAATATTATAAATGTATTCCTTTGTGTAAAGCTTCTCTTTTTGAGAATTTCGATTAGGCTTATGGTGATCCTACTTCTAACCATTTATTTTTATTTATAATCAAAAAAATTACCTTATTGTATTACCCTACTGCAAGTGTATTCTCCCAGGATGCACGTTCCAGAAAGCCTGAGAAATATCCAGGCAGCATTATCAACTCCTTAACCTTATCTCTTCAGCTGTTGGGAACTCAAGAGGGGAGGAAATTTGACTTTGGCAACAATGCATATCAACAATGTGTTTAACAGTCTTCCTGAATAATCTAAAAGGAATAGAGCAGAAAATTAGACCATATTGGCTATCACCCAAGATAAATTTCACCCCCAGTGATCTTCAATGTCTGTGATGAGAAAAAGCAAACTCATCATTCTTTGGAAGTGAAACCACAGGTAGATAAAATCTAAAAAAAAAAGCAAAATAGTTTCAGCTTTGTTAATAGAGACACACAGTTGAATATTAAAGCGGTAAATTTACAAATTAGGGATTTCTTCCAATAGACTGTGCATAGTTTAGGATCATCCATTATATAGCAGACATTAAAGAACATAGATAATAGATACAGCCAGATACTGAAATGTAATGATTTTGAGTAAGAATTAATAATCCCACCAATATTTCCCAGAAAAAAAGAGGAAGCTAAACAGAGATTCCATCAAAGGTTTGGAACATTTCTGAAGAGTTTTGACAAATGAATGAAGAAAAGGTCAATTTTCTCTGGGTGGGGATTCAGTGATGAAAAAACCTCAACTTCACATTGTCATGAAATGAGAGAGGAATATATTTAGGAGACATGTATTTTAAACAAGAAGTTTTATTGAAAATGAAATTCTCCACCATATGGAAGAGCTGAGGCAGACATTATTGTACTTTTTTTAAGCATTCATGGAATATGGGTGTCATGGCTGGGCCCAGCATTTATTGCTCATCCCCAGTTGCCCTCGAAAAGGTGGTGGTGAGCTGCTTTCTTGAACTGCTCCAGTCCATGTGCCATAGGGACACACAATGCTGGGAGGGAGGGAGAGCCAGGAATTTGACCCAACGACACTGGAGGAACATAAGAACTCAGAGCAGGAGTAGGCCATCTGGCCCTTCGGGACGGCTCTGCCATTCAATAAGATCATGGCTGATCTCTTCACGGCCTCAGATCCCATTACCCGCCCTTAATTCCTTTAATGTTCAAAAAATTATCTGTCTTAGCTTTGAAAGCATTTACTGAGGAAGCATCAACTACTTCCCTGGGCAGGGAATTCTACAGATTCACAACCCTCTGGGTGAAGACGTTCCTCCTCAATTCAGACCTAAATCTGCTCCCTCTAATCTTGAGGCTATGGCCTCTTGTCCCAGTTTCACCTGCCAGTGGAAACATCCTCACTGCTTCTATTTTATCTATTCCCTTCATAATTATTGATGTTTCTGTAAGAACCTCCCTCATGTTTCTAAATTCCAATGAATATAATCCCAGTCTACTCAGACTCTCCTCATAAGCCAAACCCCTCAAGTCCGGAATCAACCGAGTGAACCTCCTCTGCACCCCCTCCAGTGCCAGCACATCCTTTCTCAAGTAAGGAGACCAAAACTGCACACAGTACTCCAGGTGTGGTCTTATCAGCACCTTGTAAAGCTGCAACATAACCTCCCTGCTTTTAAACTCAATCCTCTTAGCAATGAAATCCCATTTGCCTTCTTAATTATCTATTGTACCTGCAGACCAAATGTTTGTGATTCATGTACAAGGACACCCCATAAGATAGTTCCAAGGAACAGTGAAATAGTTCCAAGTAAAGATAATGAGTGTCTTGGAGGGGGGCATGCATGTTCCACGAGGAAAGAGCAATAAGTGAAATAAATGATGTGACTCTGGGAAAAAACACAGAAGTGAAACTAGTTTCAATTTGTTCTTTCCAAAGATCCAGTAGACAATGGCGTGTCTCTTTGTGTGTGTAAACAATTATTTCAATACTAAAGACATCAAAAATCACTTGTATTAAGATTACAATCAATGGTTTTCTCTTTAAGACAGAGATAGATAGGTTCTTGATTGGTAAGGGCTTTTTGGGCTCCAGGGAAAAGATAAAAGAATGGGTATGAGAAACATCAGCCATGATTGACCAGCAAAGCAGACCCAATGGGCTCAATGGTCTAATTCTGGTTTGATGTATTATGGTCTTATGGTCTTATGGTCATATTCTATAATATGAATGATGCAGACAATGCAGCTACTTGATTAGATAAAATGTTCTTTTTGCTAATCTTGGGTTTTGAAATGACAGGATCAAAACCAAAATATTAGATCCAAATAAAGTTATCTACAAAAGACAGTGTTCGACACACCAGTTAAATATAAATGACTTGAATTTGTTGAAGTAGGAAAGGAGGATCCTGTCGCGCACAGATCTGTTGGGCTGAGTGGCTTGTTTCTGAGCTACATTTTTAACTTTTACAGTCTTAGATTTTTTGAAAACTAGGAAAAGAGCCAAAAAAATGCCAAATACAGGGATTGAAAATTCAACAATTTATCACAAATTAATTATGACTTAAAGATGGAAGTATAATTTTATTTCACTTCTGTAACTGCTTTATGTTAGTAGGATTTTGAAATAATGGCCATATGGAATAGTTGGCATGCATCCAACAAACAAAATTAGTGTTTCTTTCATTTCAAAGGAGACTATGTTAATTAAAAATGCTTTTCTCTGTCTAGTCCATAAATCAGGCAACATTTTCCAAATGCACAGGCTGTCAAATTATATATTTCCAGCCCTTTTCCAATCCGACTTTGCAATTAGAGACAGGTCGATATAAGAAGCAATTTACATGCTGTAAGCTTTAATCTTTAGCAAACATTTTGTTCTGAGTCAATAGGGTCTGGATTCATCATTACCAAGGCTTCTTGTGGTCCAGACAATCACATGTGCAGGAGGTGTGTCCAACTCCAAAACCCTGGGCTCAAGATCTTGGAACTTGAGCAGAGGGGAGAAACACAGAGGTTGGTGCATTCACAAAGTTGAGAACTATATGGGCAGCACATTTCACAAAGTGTTCACAATACAGATCAAGACCAAGCAGAGACAGAATGGGGGACCACTAGGCAGATTGTGCAGCAGCCTCCTGACTCCATCTGACATCTCCATCCCAACCAGTTTCACATTTTGGGGAAGTGATGGCCTAGTGCTACTGTTGTTAGATTTATTAATCCAGAAACTCAGCTAATATTCTGGACCATGGGTTCAAATCCCAACATGGCAAATGATGAAATTTCAATTCAATTTAAAAAAATCTGGAACTATGAATCTACTGATGACCATGAAACCATTGTCGATTGTCAGAAAAGCCTATTTGGCTCACTGATATCCTTCAGGGAAGGAAATCTGTCATCCTCACCTGGTCTGCCTTACATGTGACTCTCAACTGCCCTCTGAAATGGCCTGGCACGCCATTCAGTTGTACCAATCATGACAAAGCCTCAAAGAAATTAAGCCAAATGGATCACCAGGCATCAACCCAAACACTGGAAAAGACAATGATGGAAAGAGTCCTGTTGACCCTGCAACATCCTCCTCACTAACATCTGGGAGCTAGTGCCATAGTGGGAGAACTGTCTCACACACTAGTCAAGCAACAGACTGACATAGTCATAGTCACAAAATCATACCTTAGAGACCAATGTCACTGACCCCACCATCACCAGCCCTGGATAAGTCCTGTCCCATCGGCAGGACAGACCCAGTGGAGGGGGTGGCACAGTACAGTGAGGTATAGTTGGAGTTGGTCTGGGAGTCCTCAATGTTGTCTCCAAACTCATGAAGTCTCATGGCTTCAGGTTAAACATGGGCAAGGAAACCTCCTGCTGATTACCACGTACTTCCTCAGCTGGTGATTCAGTACCCCTCCATGTTGAATAACACTCAGAGGAAGCACTGAGGATGGCAAGGGCACAGAATGTACTCTGGTTGGGGAGTTCAATGTCCACCACCAAGAGTGGATTGTTGGCAGTACTGCTGATCAAAAGTGCAAAACCTGCACCAACACCTCCCCGCTTACATCCATCCAAGGCCCCAAAGGATCCTTCCATATCTGACAGAAATTAACCTGGACCTCCACGCACATCACCCACTGTATTTGTTGCACCCGATTGGTCTCCTGTACATAGGGGAGACAGGATACTTACTTACGGATTATTTCAGAGAATATCTCTGGGACACCTGCACCAACCAACCCCACCGCCCTGTGGCTGAACACTTCAACACCCCCTCCCACTCCAACAAGGACATGCAGGTCCTGGGCCACCTCCATCACCACACCCTAACCACCTGATGCCTGGATGAAGAACGCCTCATCTTCTGCCTTGGGATCCTGTAACCACAGAGGATTAATGTGGATTTCACCAGTTTCCTCTTTTCCCCTCCTCCTCACCTTATCCCAGTACCAAGCCTCCAACTCGGCACCATCCTCTTGACCTGTCCTCTCACCTTCTACCCCACCTTCATCTACCAATTGCATTCTCAGCTACCATTCCCTCAGCTCCACACCCTTTCCCATTTATCTCTCAGCCCCCAGGCCCACGAGCCTCACTCCTGATGAAGGGCTTATACCCAAAGCATCGATTCTCCTGTTCCTTGGATGCTGCCTGACCTATTGTGCTTTTCCAGTACCACACTCTTGAGTCTATTGTGTGTTCACAGCTTTCGTATCTTTTGCCTGATGACAGAGGTTGGAAGAGGGTATAACAAGGGTGCAATGGGACTTTGATGATGTTGGCTGCCTTTCTGTGACAGCGAGACATGTAAATGGAGTCCATGGATAGGAGGTTGGTTTCCACGATGGTCTGGGCTGTGCATACTAACTTCCTGTAATTCCTTAGTCCTGGGCAGAGCAGTTGCCATACCAGGCCATTATGCACCCGGACATGGTGGATCTGTAGAAGTTGGTGAAGGTCCTTATGGACATGCCAAATTTCCTGAGCTGCCTGAGGAAGAAGAGGCATTTCGCATCCATGTGGGAAGTCCATGATCTTATTGGTTATCGTCACTCCAAGGAAGTTAATGCTGACCCCCTCAACCTCCGCTCCCTTGGATCTAGATAGGGACAGGTCCTCCTCCTTTCTTCCTCAAGTCAATGATCAGTTCTTTTGTTTTGCCAACATAGTAAGAGAGGTTGTCCTGATTGCATCACGACACCCTCTATTTCCTTGCCATATTCTGACTCATTGTTGTTTGATATCCAGCCTACCACAGTGGTGTCATCAGCAAACTTGGTGTTCATTCAGAATTTGCACTGTCGTGGGTGTACAGGGAGTACAGTTAGGAGCTGAGGATGCATCCTTTGGGGGCTCCAGTGATGAGGGTTATTGTGGAGGAGGTGCAGGTGTCTATCCTCACTGACTGTGGTCTGTGGGTCAGGAAGCTGAGGATCCAGTTGCAGAGGGCAGAGCCAAAACCAAGGTCACGGAGTTTTGAGATCAGTCTGGAGAGGTAATGGAGTTGAAGGTGGAGATGTAGTCAATGAGCAGGAGTTTGACAGAGGTGTCCTTGTTGTCCAGATGTCCATTTTTGTAGCAGCAGCAGGAGCGGTGAGAGTGAGGACCAGGGGGCTTCCGGGAAGGTAAATTAATCATTTAATAACTTATCTCATGAATAGGCTGAGCACACGCTGAGCAGGAACGGACACAGGACTTATATTTGGGCTGGTGCTTTACCTGAAACACTATTTAGATGTGTCTCCCACCCGTCTTCCTGCTTTAACAAAAAAGAAGGTTCTGTGCACCAACTTATTAAGGTTATTATTAGTCTCTTTGGGAATTCATAACAGTGGGAATGGATGTTAGGGAAGTTGTATGCTCCTCCTGTAGGATGTGGGAGGTAAGGGTCACCACGCGAGTCTCCACTAACTTCATCCGCGTGAAGCGTATCCTACTCCAGCT
Organism: Chiloscyllium plagiosum; assembly: GCF_004010195.1. Classification (NCBI taxonomy): domain Eukaryota; kingdom Metazoa; phylum Chordata; class Chondrichthyes; order Orectolobiformes; family Hemiscylliidae; genus Chiloscyllium; species Chiloscyllium plagiosum. The sequence goes on from NC_057738.1 coordinate 47,034,998, forward strand.
CCTTGGAAACCACGTTAGGGAAATGGAGCTGGAGCTTGATGAACTTCAGATCATTCAGGAAGCGGCGACGGTATTAGAGAAGAGTTACAGGAGGTCGTCTCAACTTAGGTACATGAAAAAGATAGATGCAATACAGTCAAGGGATGGAATGGGAACAGGCAGACAGTGCAGGGATCCCCTGTGGCCATTCCCCTCAATACTAAGTACAGGGGAACTTCTATTATCTGAATACCAATTATCCAAAAATTGGATTATCCGAAGGCAATCCTGAGGTTCCGATAGAAACATTACATCAAAGACGTTTTTCCAACAGTGATCGCGTCTTTTGTTGACAGTGATTAAACAGGCACCATCTCCAAATGTCTGACCTCCCGCCCTCTCTCTCCCCACACTTTCCATGCAGTTCTACACAGGGGTGTACCCTAAGCCCCCCTTCCCCAGATAATCTCTCCAACAAAGGTGGAACCTGTCAAAACGTTGCAGTAAAAAGTCGTGTGTGTGTCTGTGGCTGTGGCTGTGGCTGTGGCTGTGGCTGTGGCTGTGGCTGTGTGTGCTATTCGGAGACTTACCCCACAAAAGCAGCTGCAGCAGTAGCAATCTTGATGTTGGTGGCCAGTCAGGCTGCCCCGGAGAGGGCAAGGGGGCACACGGCGGGGTAGGGGGGAGCGGTTTTGGATGGATTTGGAGGGAGGGGGGCAGTGTTGGATGGGGTTCGGTGCGGGAGTGGTGTTG
>NC_057738.1:47036798-47057516 GCF_004010195.1 Chiloscyllium plagiosum
GGGTGGGGTTGGGGGAGGGGGTGGTATTGGACAGGTTTGGGAGCTAGGCAGAGGGCGGGGTCTCCTGAACGGGGAGCAGTCTTTCAAAGCTCCAACCCCCAGAGGAAAGGCATTTAATCAATTAACGAAATAATCGATTATCCAAACAAAATAGTGCCCGCCCATCACGTTCGGATAATCGAGGTTCCCCTGTATACGGTTTTTTATACTGTTGTGGGGGGGGCCTACCAGGAAAAGCCATCGTGGCCAGGTCTTTGACACTGAGCTTGGTTAACGAAATAATCGATTATCCAAACAAAATAGTGCCCGCCCATCACGTTCGGATAATCGAGGTTCCCCTGTATACGGTTTTTTTATACTGTTGTGGGGGGAGCCTACCAGGAAAAGCCATCGTGGCCAGGTCTTTGACACTGAGCTTGGCTGTGTGGCTCAGAAGGGAAGGGGAGAGAACAGAAACGTGCCCGTGTTGGAGACTCAATAGTTAGAGGAATGGACAGGAGATTCTGTAGTAGCAAATGGGACTCCAGGATGGTATGTTGCTTCCTAGGTGCCAGGATCTGGGATGTTCCAGATCAAGTCTACAAGATTTTGAAGGGGGAGTGTGATCAGCCAGAAGTCGTGGTGCACATTGACACCAATGACATAGCCAGGAAAGGGAAGAGGATCAAAAAGTGATTTCAGGATTACTACCGGTACCACGTGCTAGTGAGGAGGGAGGGTTTCAGATACATAGACCATAAGACCATTAGAAATAGGAGTGGAAGTAAGGCCATTCGGCCCATCGAGTCCACTCCGCCATTCAATCATGGCTGATGGGCATTTCAATGCCATTTCCCCACATTCTCCCCGTTTCCCTTAATTCCTTGCGAGATTAAGAATTTATCAATCTCTAACTTGAAGACATTTAACGTTGCGGCCTCCACTGCGGGACGTGGTAATGAATTCCACAGGCCCACCACTCTCTGGCTGAAGAACTGTCTCCTCATTTCCTTTCTAAATTGACCCCCTCTAATTCTAAGGCTGTGCCCACAAGTCCTAGTATTCCCGCCTGATGGAAACAACTTCCCAGCATCCACCCTTTCTAAGCCATGCCTTATCTTGTAAGTTTCTATTAGATCTTCCCTCAACCTTCTGAACTCTAATGAATACAATCCAGGATCCTCAGCCATTCATTGTATTACCATTGGCCTATCATTCAAGGGATCATCCGTGTGAATCTCCGCTGGACACGCTCCAGTACCAGTATGTCCTTCCTGAAGTGTGGGGCCCAAAATTGGACACAGTACTCCAAATGGGGCCTAACTACAGCTTTACAGAGTATCAGTTGCATTTCACTGCTTTTAAATTCCAACCCTCTTGAGACAAATGACAACATTACATTTGCTTTCTTAACCATGGACTCAACTTGCAAATCAACCTTTAGAGAGTCCTGGACTAGCTCTCCCAGATCCCTTTGTACTTTGGCTTTATGAATTTTCTCACCATTTAGAAAATAGTCCATGCCAGTATTTTTTTTTCCAAAATGCAAGGCCTCGCACTTACTCACATTGAATTTCATCAGCCATTTCCTGGACCACTCTCCTTAACTGTCTAAATCTTTCTGTGGCCTCCCCACCTCCTCAGAACTACCTGCCTGTCCACCTAACTTGGTAACTTCGGACGTAGATCATTGGGATACCTTCTGGGGAAGGTGGGACCTGTATATGAAAGATGGGTTGCACTTAAACTGGAGAGGCACCAATGTCCTGGGTGGGAGATCTGCTAGAGCACTTCAGGAGGATTTAAACTAGTTTGGCAGGAGGATGAGAATCAGAGCTACCGATCAAGGAGGGGGTAGTTATTGAACAGGCAGAAATGGAATGCAGAGACTCTGTCAGGAAGGATACACAGTTGATAGGGCAAAGGGATGGATTAAAGTTTGTCTGTTTCAATGAAAAGAGTGTCAGAAATAAGAGTGATGAACTTAGATCATGGATTAGTACTTGGAGACCATAACAGAGACATGGATTTCACAAGGGCAGGAATGGTTGCTGGATGTTCCAGCATTTAGATCTTTTAAAAAAAAGGGGGGGAGTGGGGGAGTGGTAAAAGAAGAGGGAGAATAACATTGTTAATTAGAGAGGGCATCACAGCTGCCAGAAAAGGAGGTTGTTGAGGAGGGTTTGTCTGTTGAGTCAGGATGGGTAGTAGTCAATAACAGGAAAGGAGCAGTCATTTTATTGGATGTTTTCTATAGACAACCCCCCATCCCTGCCAATAGCAGCAGAGAGATGGAGGAGCAGATTGGACAGCAGATCTTCAAAAGGTGCAAAGTTACAGAGTTGTTGTTATGGGTGACTTCAACTTCCCAAATATTGATTGGAACCTCCTTAGTGTAGATGGTCTGGACGGAACCAGTTTTGTCAGGTGTGTCCAGGAAGGATTCCTGACTCAATATGTAGGTCAGCCAACTAGGGAGGAGGCCATATTGGATTTGGTGTTAGGCAACGAGCCAGGCCAGGTGTCAGATCTCTCAGTGGGAAAGCATTTCAATCACAGTGACCACAACTGCCTCACCTTTACCATGGCCACGGAGAGGGATAGGAACACATTATGGGAAGGTATTTAATTGGGGGAGGGAAATTATAGTGCTATTAGACATGAGCTGTGGAGTATAAATTGGGAACAGTTGTTCTGCAGGAAATGCACAGCAGAAATGTGGAGGCTGTTTAAGGAGCACTTGTTGTGAATGTTGGATACTGAGACAGGCAAGGAATGGTAAGGTGGAGGAACCTTGGATGACAAGAGAAGAGGAGCTTCTCGTCAAGAGGAAGAAGGAAGCTTACTTAAGGATGAGGAAACAAGGATCTGGCACAGCTTTACATGATTACAAGGTAGCTAGGAAAGAACTCAAAAATGGACTGAGGAGAGCGAGGAGAGGGCACAAAAGAGCCTTGGCAGGAAGGATTAGGGAAAACCCAAAGGCGTTCGACACTTACGCAAGGGATAAGAGAATGATCAGAGAGAGGGTAGGGCCAATCAGGAATAGTGAAGGGAACTTGTGCCTGGAGTCTGAAGAGGTAGGGGAGGCCCTAAATGAGTTTTTTTGCTTCAGTATTCACTAGAGAGAGGGACCTTGTTGATAGTGAGAACACCAGGGACTAGGTTAATAGGCTTGAACAGATTGATAGTAAGGAAGTGGATGTGCTGGAAATTATGGGAAGCATCAGCTAGTCAAGTGCCCAGGGCCAGACCAGATATATCCAAGGTTACTATGGGAAGCGAGGAATGAGATTGCTGTGTCTCTGGCGATGATCTTTGCATCCTCACTCTCCATGGGAGTAGTACCGGCTGGTTGGAGGAGGACGAATGTTGTTCCTCTGTTCTAGAAAGTAAATAGGGAAATGACACAAATGTTGGTGGTGTTTTAGATAGTGCTGAGGGCTGTTGCAGGCAACAACATGACATTGACAGGATACAGAGCTGGGCTGAGAAGTGGCAGATGAAATTCAACCTGGATAAATGCATTTGGAAGGTCGAATTTGAATGCTGAATACAGGGTTAAAGACAAGATTCTTAGCAGTGTAGAGGAATTTGTGGATCTTGGGGTTCAAGTACATAGAGCGCTCAAAGTTGCCACCCAAGTTGATAGGGTTGTTAAGAAGGTGCTTGGAGTTTTGGTTTTCATTAACAGGGGGATTGAATTTAAGAGGTTTTGCTGCAGCTCTATAAAACTCTGGTTAGACCTCACTTGGAATATTGTGTCCAGTCATGGTTGGAAGGTGTGAATGCTCATTATAGAAGAGATGTTGCTACTTTAGAGAGGGTACTGAGGAGATTTACCAGGATGCTGTGCCTGGATTGGAGGGCTTGCCTTATGAAAGGAGGTTGAGTGAGCTCTGGCTTTTCACACTGGAGAGAAGAAGGAAGAGAGGTGTACAAGGAAACAAGAGGCATAGATAGAGTAGATAACCAGAGACTTTTCCCTAGGGCAGAGATGGCTGTCACGAGGGGTCAAAATTTAAAGGTGATTGCAGGAAGGTTTAGGGAAGATGTCAGAGTTCGGTTCTTTATGCAGAGAGTGGTGGGTGCGTGGAATGGTGCAGTGATGGTAGAGTCATAGACATTAGGGACATTTAAGCAACTGCTGGACAAGCACGTGGGCCATGGTAAATTAAGGGGTATGTGTGGGTTAGGTTAATCTTAAATGAAGATAAATGCTTGGCACATCATTATGGTGTGAAGGGCCTGTACTGTGATGTACTGTTCTATGTTCTATGCTGCAGGGTTGAGTGCAGGGCTCAGGAAATATCATCCACTGTGGACTTATTATGTCGGTAGGCAAATTGTAAGGGATGAAGGCAGGCTGGGAGGCTAGAGCTGATGTGGGCCATGACCAGCTTCTCAAAGCACTTCATGATGATGGAGGTCAGAGTCAATCAGGCAAGTTGCCTCTACCAGTTGGTCCACACTGGATCTGAGTGCTCAGTTGGGGACATTGTCAGGGCCTGTTGCTTTCCTTGGGTTGACTCCCAGGAAGACCAATGTGGTGACTGCAGTGATGACAGTGTGAACAGATATGTCCATGGCTGTTGGGCAGCATCACTGTGCTTCTGGCATTCTGCTTGAATTGAGCACAGAAAGCATTGAATGCTTCAGGGAGGATGTGTTTTTGTCTGCTATCTTGCTCTGCTTCATTTTGTATCCTGTAAAGTTTGCGGGAGTCAGTTTGATACTTTTGGGCCATTAATGTGGTCAGGTACTGCCTCCTGATGTCCCTGATGGCTTGGCGGAGATCATATCTGGATTTTCTGTATAGGTCTGGGTCATCTGACTTGAATGCTGCTTGACCGGTCTTCAATGTAAAGAATAGTTCCAACTGTTCCCTAAGGAACATGAGATTACTAATCTTCCATGTTTAATTGGCTGTAATGTGTGTGACATTCTGAGCTTTCACTGTGTCAGCCTATCAAAGAAAGGATTAACAACAATAATGTAATCACTAATATGCATCATCAATAATGTAATATCATCTGTCATCAGACATGGTGCTAAACATTGTGCAATCATTGGCAACCATCCCCAATTCTAACCTTATGATGGAGCGAAGATCATTGATGAAACAGCTGAACATGGTTGGGCCTGGGACATTATCCTAAGGAACTCCAGCTGAGATGTCCTGGAGCTGAGATGTCCTGGAGCTGAGATGTCCTGGAGCTGAGATGTCCGACCTCCAGCAACCACATCCATCTTCCTTTATACCAGGTGTAACTCCAGCCAATGCAAATAAGGCTGATATCAATGTCATGGAGTTATCCTTTGTGATTAGAACTAGATCCTAGTCTCCAAGTTACTACTTGGCTTTAATGTCACAGGGGACAGCATAGTGGTACAGTGGTTAGCACTGCTGTCACACAGTACCAGAGACATGGATTCAATTCCAGCCCCAGGTAACTGTCTGTATGGAATTTGCACGTTCTCTCCAAACATGAATGGACCTGCTGTCTATGTGTTCTTTGATGGACTAACTGCTGGTACAGGGCAGATATTTTAAAGACTCCTCCTCTCAGGACAAGACTCCTTCAGATAAAAAAAAAATCACAAAATTGCAACATGGGAAAGGGCCAGAGAACATTCCCATGACTTGTGACAGTGAAGAGGAAAATTTAAAGGAATGTTAAAAATATTTAGATCACCTACAATGTAATCGATGACTGGAGAAATATACTGAGAATATTCTGAAGTAAAGTCAATGGGAAGGGATGATTACAGATCCAGTTGGAGAAACATGGAAGGAAAAAAAAGTTATTTTTCCTTTGATTATAAGCAGAACAGTAAATGAAAAATGTGGCAAAGTCCTCCATTGACAGCATATTACCAGAGTTCTTTCATGAATATAATGGACCTATTCTTCAAGTCTCTTTGAGTTATGAAGGCTTATTTCTCACAAAACAAAGAATATTGGCAACAAACTAACTTGCTAAAATACTTTACGAATCCTTATTCTCAGCATTTCCAATGGTGCAATTTCCCAAGCATGAGTTTGGTGACATTTGAACTCTTCCTTTAGCCTGTATGGAAATAATAGCAGAAACAATAGGATAATTGACTCCAAAATATAGCAGGGGGAATTTGAATTGAGAAAGGATTTACAACTGTCAAATATCTGTAATTACAAACACTCGACATCTTTCTTTCTGCGTTGGTGTGATCATTGTGTGAACTCCATACATCATTCAAAGTGGTTTTTCCATTATTTCAGCAAACTGTGCAGATTTATTGGGAACTGTGTTATTAAATGTGAACAAAAATTTCAGAAAGTTATATTTTTCTAATCAATCCCAAGTGTAACCACTTCTACCCATAAAATATTCTGAGTATAGACAGGAGGCTGAATCTTCCCAGATTCTGAACAATGTAGGCTGTGGTGAGAAATTTAGAAAAATCCAGTGAAATGTCAAGAGAGGGCCTTCTCAACACCAAGCTGAAAAAGTCACGTTTTCCAACTGAGTCCTGGATATTGAGACAAGGTGACAATTTTGCTTGAGAGAAATAAGAGACCTATCCATTGGAATTACAATCCTCATTATGACCTAATCCTCATTATTATCTAATCTTGCCTCATTAATATGCAGGCTCACATTCTCCCACCCACCAGACAAAAGCTAAATCCCAACAATTCTCAACATGGAAATCCCAGCAGGTAGAGTCATAGAGTCATAGTCATGTACAGCAAGGAAACAGATCCTTTGGTCCAACTTATCCATGCCAACAAGAAAGCCTAACCTAATCTAATCCCATTTGCCAACACTTGGCCCATATCTCTCCAAGTCCTTCCTATTCATACACACATCCAGATGCCTTTTCAATGTTGCAATTGTATTAGCCTCCACAACTTCTCTGGCAGCTCATTTCATACATGTAACACGCTCTGTGTGAGAAAGTTGTCCCATAGGTCCCTTTTATATCTTTCCCCTCTCACGTCCCATAGGTCCCTTTTATATCTTTCCCCTCTCACCCTAAACCTATGCCCTCTTATTCTGGACTCCCCCCACCCCAGGGAAAAGACCTTGTCTATTTATCTTATCCATGCTCCTCATGATTTTATAAACTCTATAAGGTCACCCCTCAGCCTCCGATGCTCCAGGGAAAACAGCCCCAGTCTATTCAGCCTCTCCCTATAGCTCAAAGCCTCCAACCCTGGCAACATCCTTGTAAATCTTTTCTGAATCCTTTCAAGTTTCACAACATCCTTCACTAGGAAGAAGACCAGAATTGCATGCAAGAAACCAAAAGTGGCCTAACCAATGTCTTGTACAGGCACAACATGACCTCCCAACTTCTATACTCAATGCTCTGACCAATAAAGGAAAAGCATACCAAACATCTTCTTCACTATCCTATCTTCTATGAATCTGCATTCCAACATCTCTTTGTTCAGCAACACTCCCCAGGACCTTATTATTAAGTGTATAAGTCCTGCTATGATTTGCCTTTCCAAAGTGCAGCATTCCAAAATGTTTATCTAAAGTAAACTCCATCTGTCACTCCTCAGCCCATTGGCCCTTCTGATCAAGATTCCATTGTAATCTGAGGTAAACTTCTTCACTGTCCACTACACCTCCAATTTTGGTGTCATCTGCAAACTTGCTAACTATACCTCCTATGTTCACACCATAATAATTTATATAAATGAGGACAAGCAGTGGAATCTCAACTGAACCTTATGGCACACCAGTGGTAACAGGCCTCCAGTCTGATAACTGGTGACCCCAGTTCACTGCCTTCTCCTCGAGATCACCATGTGGCCATTTGATCCAAGATGGCGGCAATGTTGGATGCTCCAGCTTGAGCTCCTCTGCTTCAGCAGTTCTTGTTTTCCCTTTCATTTTTTCTTCTTTTTTCTGCAGATTTCCTTCCCCCTCCCCAACTTTTAACTTCTGAAACATATCTCGAGGGAATGGAAATGGAGGTGAGTTTGAGTCCAGCCCATGGGGGAGGTGAGTAGGAGACCATACCAGAGCAGGAGGTGAGTCAGTCTGAGCTTAGGCCTGCCTGGGAGACTGGTCCCAGAGGTGGATCACGGGCTGGAGTCCGGTGTGGGGAAGCAGCAAGGCCTTGTGGCCCGGTGGGCATAGAATCAGTGAAAAGGATTATAATTTGAGTACTATTTAAAGATAGTGAATAGACAATAGACAATAGGCACAGGAGTAGACCATTCAGCCCTTCGAGCAAGCACCACCATTCATTATAATCATGGCTGATCATCCACAATCAGTATCCTGTTCCTGCCTTATCCCCATAACCCTTGATTCCACTATCTTTGAGAGCTCTATAATTCTCATTCTTGAAAGTATCCAGAGACTTTGGGGCAGAGCATTCCACACACCCACCACTCTCTGGGTGAAGAAGTTTCTTCTCAACTCTGTTCTAAATGGCCTACCCCTTATTTTTAAACTGCACCCTCTGGTTCTGGACTCATCCATCAGTGGAGACATGCTTCCTGCCTCCAAAGTGTCCAATCCCTTATTAATCCTATACGTCTCAATCAGATCCCCTCTCAGCCTCTAAACTCAGGTGTATACAAGCCAAGTCTCTCCAATCTATCAACATATAATAGTCCCATCATTCTGGGAATTGACCTCGTGAACCTATGCTGCACTCCCTCAATAGCCAGAATGTCTTTCCTTAAATTTGGAGACCAAAACTGCACACAGTTCTCCAGGTCCAGTCTCACCAGGGCCCTGTACAGCTGCACTAGGACCTTTTTGCTCCTATACTCAATCTCTCTTGTTATGAAGGCCAGCATGCCATTAGCTTTCTTCCCTGCCTGCTGTACCTGCATGCTTGCTTTCATTGACTAATGGACAAGAACACCTAGATCTCGTTGTATTGTCTCTTTACCTAATTTGACTCCAGTTAGATAGTAATCTGCCTTCCTGTTCTTGCCACCAAAGTGGATAACCACACATTTATCCACATTAAACTGCATCTGCCATGCATCCGTCCACACTCACCTAGCCTGTCCAAGTCACGCTGTATTCTCATAACATCCTCCTCACATTTCATCCTGCCACCCAACTTTGCATCATCGGCAAATTTGCTAATATTACTTTTAATGCCTTCATCTATATCATTAACGCATATTGTAAACAGCTGCGGTCCCAGCACCGAACCTTGTGGTACACCACTGGTCACCGCCTGCCATTCCGAAAGAGAGCCGTTTATCACTACTCTTTGCTTCCTGTCAGTCAGCCAATTTTCAGTCCAAGTCAGTATTTTGCCCCCAATACCATGTGCCCTAATTTTGCTCACTAATCTCCTATGTGGGACTTAGTCAAAGGCTTTCTGAAAGTCCAGGTACACTACATCCATTGGCCCACCCTTGTCCATCTTCATAGTTACATCCTCAAGAAATTCCAGAAGATTAGTCAAGCATGATTTCCCCTTCATAAATCCATGCTGACTCTGACCTGTCCTGTTCCTGCTTTCCAAATGAATCGTAATTTCATCTTTTATAATTGACTCCAGCATCTTCCCCACCACTGATGTCAGACTATCTGGTCTATAATTCCCTGTTTTCTGTCTCCCTCCTTTCTTGAAAAGTGGGACAATATTAGCCACCTCCAATCTGCAGGAACTGATCCTGAATCGATAGAACATTGGAAAATGATTACTAATGTGTCCACGATTTCTAGATCCAACTCCTTAAGTACCCTGGGATGCAGACCATCAGGTCCTGGGAACTTATTAGCCTTTAGACCTAACAGTCTCTCCAACACCTTTTCCTGCCTAATATAAATTCCCTTCAGCTCATCCATTACCCTAGGTCCTTCAGCCACTATTACATCTGAAAGATTGCTTGTGTCTTCCCCAGTGAAGACAGATTCAAAGTATCTATTCAACTCTTCTGCCATTTCCTTGTTCCCTATAATAAATTCACCCATTTCTGTCTTCAAGTAACCAGTTTTAGCCTTAATCATATTTTTTTTCTTTTCACACACCTAAAAAAGCTTTTACTATCCTCCTTTATATTTTTGGCCAGTTTGCCTTCATACCTCATTTTTTCTCCGCATATTGCCTTTTTAGTTAATCTCTGTTACTCTTTAAAAGATGCTTCTTATCCTTATTCTGGACTTTGAATAATTCAAGTACTTTTTAAAACTTTGTATTCCTATGCTAGACATTTTTTTTTCTCTTTCAATTCTGCAACAAATGCTTGAAGTGTCTGTACTCTGTACCTAAGATGGCACCAAAGTGGTGACATTACAAACTTTTCACAGCACTCATTCAAATGCACATGACAATAAAGGCTATTCCATTGTAGATTAGATTACCTACAGTATGAAAACAGGTCCTCCAAAGAGCAACCCACCCAGACTCATTCCCCTACATCCACACTACAGGCAATTTAGCATGGCCAATTCACTTGAACTGCACACCTTTGGACTGTGGGAGGAAACCAGATTACCCGGAGGAAACCCATGCAGACACAGGGAGAATGTGCAAACTCCACACAGACAGTTTCCCGAGGCAGGAATTGAACCCAGGTCCCTGCGAGGCAGCAGTGCTAACCACTGAGCCACCGTGCCATTCCAACTCTTCCATTCGGATCTATTCTATTCTAATCTATCTTGGGCTCTGGCATCAACGTCTCAGGGTACATTCCACGGACAATGACTAAATTGACCCCATATCCGCCAAACATATTGGTGTTTGGTGATATGATATTGGACATGTATCAGCCTCTCTGCACCACTGTGGCACAACTCAAATCATTTGCAGTGATGTTCTGTGTCAATGCTGCATTTGGAATGCATCAACTCCTCACATTGTAATGCTGCTGTCAGGACACAGTATATAGGGACAGGTTTCCACCTTGGGGCTGCTCAATCGCTTTCTTCATGCTCACTCACTGAGTGTCCCCAAGGTGCTCAACACACCCCTACATTCTATGGCCTTTCTTGCTTTACCACCTCAGATGTACTTGAAAGGCTCGCTCTGTTTCTGTCTTGACTTGCTGTTTAGCACACACACACACTTGAAGCCAGTTTGGACCTGGTGTGAGCAGTGATCAGCCAAAGAGGGTGGAAATGTACAGCACCGTAACGCATCCCACCCTCACTTCGACACCATGCAAAAGAATGGCATATGACAGTGCACTTCTTGGAATTTTTCATTTTTTAAATGTGAGGAATAAAAGGCACAGAAAACATTTTTGGGAAGAGCTTTCTTGGATTCTCTGGTATGTTAATAATGTGACTGGAATGCCCTCTGCTGCTTTCTCCGTGTAATATTTCTAACAGAGAGCTGTTCTGTTGTATATGTGAGAGCTTTCTACAAACCAGCAATAAGTGGCTAAAACAGAACCTTCTTCAGATGGTCAGTCAATTAAGTTGTGAGATGCTGCAGAAAGTGGTCCACCTTGTGTCTCTGTCTCTGGTTTCAATCGAATTTTGACAGTACCTAACCCTCAGTTGAATTATGATTTGGAGATGCCGATGTTGGATTGGGGTGTATAAAGTTAAAAATCACCTGATGAAGGAGCGACGCTCCAAAAGCCAGTGTGCTTCCAATTAAACCTGTTGGACTATAACCTGGTGTTGAGTGAGTTTTAACTCAGTTGAATTAGTTAGCCTTATCTCCAAAATGAGAAAAAATTTCCCGAGAACATGCTAGCAGCTGGGAACACCAACACCACAGTTCACTCACAAAATTACATCCAGTGGCACTCTGCATCAAAGAATAAAGAACAGCATACACAGGAACAGGTCCTTCAGCTCTCCCAGCCTGTGCCAACATATAATGCCTTTCTAAACCTAAAAGCATTTGCTCCAGACAGCTCATATCCCTCCATTACCTTCCTCCTCATGTATCTGGCAAGGTGCTTCTTAAACATTGTTATTGTATCTGCCTCTACAACTTCCTCGGGCAGGTCATTACTTCTGTGGAAAAAAAACTTGCCTCTCACATCTCCTTTAAATTTTCCCTTTTTACCTTAAACCTATGCCGCTTAGTAATTGACACTTCTACCCTGGACTAAAAACTCTGCCTATCCACTCTATCTATACCATGATTGTGTAAACTTCTCCAAGGAGTTGCCCCTCAGTTTCCAACATTCATGTGAAAATAAATCAAGTATGTCCAATCTCTCCTCATAGCTAATACTTTCTAAACCAGGCAACATCCCGGTGAACTGTTTCTGTACCCTCTCCAAAGCCTCTACATCCTTTTGGTAGTGTGGTGACCAGAACTGTATGCAATGTTCAAAATGTGATCTGACTAAAGTTCTGTACAGCTGCAAACATGACTTGCCAATTTTTATACTCAAGCAAGCATGTCATATACATTCTTGACCACCCTATCTGTTGTGATGCCACATTCAGGGAATAATGGACTGGACTGAAAATGTGTTGCTGGAAAAGCGCAGCAGGTCAGGCAGCGTCCAAGGAACAGGAAAATCAACATTTCGGACATGAGCCCTTCTTCAGGACACCTAGATCCCTCATAGTGCCCTCTAATAATTAAGCAGATATCAATTCTTTCATAATGCAATCCAAAAACTCCACAGCCTTGGGTTCATATCCCATCAAGGCAGCTGGTGGAATATTAATTTAATAAATAAAATCTGAAATGTGGTCTCAATAATGACCCTGCCAACTGGCATCAATTATTGGAAAAGCCCATTTGGTTCACTGATGTCCTTGAGGGAAGGAAACTGCCATCCTGACCTGGTGTGGCCTACACATGACTCCAGACCCACAGCGATGTGGATGACCTTTAACTGCCCTCTGGGATGCTTTAGAAAGCCACTCAATCCAAAGGCAATTAGGGATGAGCAATAATACTGGCCTTGCTCGCATTGTTCACAAACCATGAAAGAATAAAAATATTTATCAACTTGACAAGTGATTTATTTGCCTCAAAGTAACATTTAAAATACATTAAAAACAAAAGCTCAGGCAATAAAGACAATGATTTTGAGTTTTAGGTGGAAGGCACTGGTTTGAGGGCATTAACAGGTTTGTGCCAATCCCTGCATGATAAGCAGTAATTATTCTCACATGGTACGAATGTGTGCCACCTCATTTATTGGTTACATTTAATGAGCTGACATCAGGAGGGCGTGATTGGATTATTTAAAAGGACCACTACTTCATTTAAGTCTGAATCCAGGCTTTTTGCTGTACACTTATCCAATTGCTGGTCATTCACAGAACTCACACTGCCCACATTGAGGAAGTTCCCTCATTAGGACTCATTAAAGTGCAGCTTATGATGTAAACAGATCAATAGCTGGTTGTCATTTCCAAACACCGGTTAACCTCTGGTTGTTGTTGTTGTTGTTTTGGTTCCAGTAATAACAAAATGAGAATAAATGTTGATTGTTGCTTTACTTTCTGGCTTCTTCAGGCCAGCATCAAGAGCAAAAACTCACAAATAACCTCCACACTAACTTTTTCTAGGCACTCCTGACCAGACTGGTAATAGATGAACAGACAACCATATGAGAAAGGAGCAGACTAAACCACTCAGCCCCTTGAGACTGCTCTGTGGTTTGTTAAGATCTGATTATAACCTCAACTCCACATTCTGACTGATCTTGAGTTACCTTTATACCCAGGTTAGTCAAGCATCTATCGATTTCTGCTTCAAAACACTCAATGATCTCTCCTCCACACATCTCTGGGGAAGAGTTCCAAAGACTCACAACCATCTGCGAGAAAAATATTCCCCCTCAAAATAAATGCGAGCTAGCTGTTTTTTAAAGAGAATCCCTGAGTTCTAACTGTAGGATCATGTAGTACAGAAGAGGCCCATTAACCATCAAGTCAGCACCAACTAAAGTACTTTAAATCTCCAGCAGTCCCACTTTCCTGCACTAGGCTCCAAGGATTGAATTTTAAGACATTTCAATTGCTTATTTAAGGACTTTTTAAAAGTTGTGAGGTGTTCTGCCTCAACTACCCTCCCAGGGAATATGTTCCAGATTCCCATCACTGTCTGGGCGAAATCTAATCCTCATATCCCTTCTAATCCTCCTGCCTTTCAATTTAAAATCATGGCCTCTCAATACTAACCCATCAACTAAGCTGTTTTTTATCCACCCTCATAGACGTCCTTCACAATCTTACCCACCTCTATTAGGTCCCCTCTCAGCCTTCTCTGCTCCAAAGAAAACACCCTGTGCTTATCCAGCTTTTCTTCATCACTAAAATGCTCCATCCCAGGGAACATCCTAATAAATCTCCTCTCCATCTCCTCCAGTGTAATCACCTCCTTTCTATAGTCCAGAGACCAGCTGTGGCCTCACCAAAGTCCTGTACATCTCCAACATAACCTTCATGCTCTTATAATTTATACATCAAATGATAAAGGCAAGTGTTCCATTTGCCTTCTTAACTCCGCTATTTATCTCTCCTAAAAGAGGAAACATCCTTTCAGTATCCACTCTGTCATGCCCTCAGAAGATTTTACATGTTTCAGAAAGATTACCTCTCATTCAACCTGCTCAACTGTTCCTCAAAGGATTATCTCTCATCCCAGGGCTCAGTGGAGTAAACCTTTGTTTTTGAGCTAATTCTAAAGTAATTATATATTTTTTTCAAATAAGGAGAGAAGAAGTGTCCTCAATAATCCTTATGTAGTCTGATCAACACTGTCCAACTCCTGTACAAAATTCTTCTGCTTTCTCTCTTTCATTCTAATAAATGACAACTTTCCATTTTCTTTTCTAATCACTTCTTGTGAATGAATGTATAAGTTATTCATGTACCCTTGCCCCAGATCACTCTGTACCTCAGAGTTCTACAATGTCACTCCATTTATATAATATACTCTTCCTTACCAAAGTGGATGTGTTCCCATTTTTTTAAGTAATACTGCATCTGCCAATGTTTTTTCCTGATCACTGAACCTGTTTATATCCCTTTTAGACTCCTGTGCTCTTCACAACTTGCATTCTCTCCTCCTGAGCCCACACTTTCAGAAGCATTTTCCATCTACCAGAGTTCCCTAAAACCCCGCTCCACCCGTCTGCTGATACTGCCCTACACCCTGCAATCCCAGAAATATACACAGAGACAGATAATAATGAGGTAGGTGAAGGAGCTATATATAATGTCTCCAGGTTTGTAGCTGATAAAAAGCTGGGAGGGATGGGGAGCTGTGAGGAGGATGCAGAGTTGCTTCGGTATCAATTGGACAGGCTGGGTGAGTGTGCAAAACCATGTTAGATGCAGGATAATGTGGATCTGTGTGAGGTAATACCCTCTGGTAACAAAAACAGGAAACATTACAATCTGAATGACGATAGATTGGGAATGGGGAGGTGCAACAAAATCTATGTGTCCTTGTACAGTCGCTGTAGTAAGCATGCAGGTGCTGTAGGCCATGAAGAAGGCAAATGGGATATTGGCCTTTGTAGTGAGAGGGTTTGAGGACAGGAGCAGAGATGTCTTGCTGCAATTATACAGAGCCTTAGTGAGACCACACCTGGAGTATTGTGTTTTGTTTTGGTCTCCTTATCTGAGGAAGGATATTCCAGCTGTGGAGGGAGTGCTGCAAAGGTTTACCAGATTGATTCCTGAGATGGCAGGATTGACCTAAGAGGGTAGTCTGGATTGGCTAGAATTACATTCACTGAAGTTTTGAGGAATGATGGGGGGGATCTTACAGAAATCCATTAAATTCTAACGGGACAAATCAGAGTAAATTGCAGGACCTAATGAGTTCAGAACCAGGCACCACAGTCTAATAAATATGTAGCAAATCATTTTGGACTGAGAGAGAAGGAATGTCTTCACCCAGAGTGGTGAGCCTGTGGAATCCTCTACCACAGAACATGGTTGAGATTATAGTACTATTTTTAAGGAAGAGTTAGGCATAATTCTTGGAGAAAGCAGGAGCTGGGAACTGAGTTGGATGATCAGCCATGATCCTATTGAATGGTGGAACAGATTTGAAAGCCCAAATCACCTGCTTCTATTTTCTATGTTACGATGAATAACATAACAATTGTTAAAATGCCATTTTTTAACATGATAAAAATAATAAAGATCTGGTCATTCATTTCTTGATGTTTGTGAAAGAGTGGTCAGCAAACCAAAAATATAAATTGTCCCTGCTTTCTTTCAAAGACTGTAATATTGTCAAAAAATATTTGCAAAGCCTAATCAACATTTGAAGCTAACAGCAACTAAAAATTCCTTTCCAAAATTGTCCAATATCTTTCTTATGAAAACATTTGGCTTTATTCACAATATTGTCTCTGTTCCTGTCCAGTAAAGCCTATAGATAATTGGACTGTGTTTCTATTATCAATGTAAACAGTGATTTTGCCATGACGCCTGATTGAGATATATGTTGTCCACAGCATCCTCTTTGTAAAAGATTTGCTGGGATCAGTGAGAAACGAAGGGGGAATGAAATTTAGAATAAATTAGAATTCTGCCACTTTCTCAGTGGAAGGTATAATAATCTGCATTACAAACATTCCCATCAAATATTATCTTACTTAATGCTTCTGCTATTGGCAAGCTTTCCTTTTCACAGAGTCACAGAACTGTTATGGTGCAGGAGGAGGCTGTTCAGCCCATCCTGCTGGCACCAGTTCTGTTATCTCGTACCAATCTCCTGGCTATCCCCCTTATCCTTGCGTATCAGTTTTCTCTTCCCAGTGCCTTACAGCATAAATATTGGAAGGACAGGTGTTATAATGCGCAACAATATTAGATGTTAATTGGTTGATTGTTTTGATTACTTTCCGTATGAAATGTAACAGGAAAAAAATCAAAGTAAGTTTAAATTGTGCTGTGTGATTGCTGGGAAGATTAAAATCTCTTTGATGCAGAGGAGATTGACGTGAATGGTATCAAGCATGAGGGGTTTTTGAGGATTCAGGTTTGTGTAGAGTGATATAAAAACTGGCATCATTGCTCCAGGAGTAAAAATGGTGAAAGGGAGATTTATTGAAAATGATAATGAAAGTTATGACAGTGTCAACTCCTTTAGTCAAAAGCTATTTCACCTGGAAGGTCAATGACCAGAGGACAGGCAAATGGCAAATGGATCAAAATGTACTTAATGCAACAAGTGATCTGGAGTGTTATCGAAAAGGTCAATAGAAATATTCAACAATAACTTTGAAGTGAGTTTTGGATAAATTTTGAAAAGGAATGGAACATAGAGGATTTGGGGAAGACCAGGTAAATTGGATTTGATGTATATCTTTTCTTCAAAGAGTTGTCACAGGAATGATGGACTCAGCAGTCTCCTGGTTTGAAAGTTTCTATGACTCGATGATTAATGATTTTAACTGATCAGTCTCTTTGTTTATCTAATTTTGAAATTGTCATGCTTAGATAAGAACCTCCAGCTGCTATACCAATCCTGAAAATAGTTTGTGGGACAGAGATCAGTGTGTAATCAAGTCTGGATTCAACAAGGGTTTCTGTTGAATTTGGAGAAAGTGAGGACTGCAGATGCTGAAGACCAGAGTTGAAAAGTGTGGTGCTGGAAAAACACAGCAGGGCAGGCAGCATCCGAGGAGCAGGAGAATCGACGTTTCCTGAAGAAGGGCTTATGCCCGAAACATCGATTCTCCTGACCTGCTGCCTGACCTGCTGTGTTTTTCTGTTGAAGTTGGCCAACAACCACAAACTCCAGAGGAAGAAACCAGTGAAAAACTAGTAATATTTGGATATGAACATACTGGTTCTCCATTTTGAAATCCACATGGTCATAAGACTATAACATATAGGAGCAGAATTAGGCCATTTGGCCCATCAAACTGCTTCATCATTTGCTCATAGCTGATGTTTATCAACCCTATTCTCTTGCCTTCTTCCCGTAACCTTTGATGTCCTTGCTAATCAAGAACCTATCTATATCTCTGTCTTAAATACACTCAATGACTTGACCTCCACAGCCTTTTGCAGCAATGAGTTATGCTGATTTATCACTCTTGGCTAAAGAAAATTCTCCACATCTCAGTTCCAAAGGGTCATCCCTTTACTCTGAGGCTGTGCCCTTGGGTTTTAGACTCTCTTACTAATGGAAATATCTTCTCCAGGTCCACTCTATCCAGGTCTCTCGGTATTCTGTAAATTTCAGTGAGATTCCCCCTCATTGTTCTAAACTCCATGGAATACAAAACCAGAGTCCCCAATTGTTCCTGATATGACAAATCCTTCATCCCTCGGACTATTCATGTAAATCATCTTTGGACCCACTCCAAGGCCAGGACATTTTTCCTTAGATACAGGGCCCAAAACCACCCACAATATTGCTGTCTGACCAGACCCAACTGAATGTCTGTGCTTCAGATTTCCAAAGCCTTTCCCCATTTAGAAAGTAGTCTACACAATTATTCTCCCTACCAAAGTGCATAACCCCACATTTTTTTGCATTATGTTCCTTCTGCCACTTCCTGAGTGGCACGGTGGCTCAGTGGTTAGCACTGCTGCCTCACAGCGCCAGGGACTTGGATTCAATTCCACTCTCCGGTGACTGTCTGTGGGAGCTTGCACATTCTCCCCGTGCGGGTGTGGGTTTCACTCGGGTGCTCCAGTTTCCTCCCACAGACCAAAGATGTGCAGGCTAGGTGGATTCGCCTTGCTGAATTATCCACAGTCTCCAGTGATGTGCTGGGTAGCTGGATTAGAAATAGGAAATGCAGGGTTATAGGGATAAGTTGGGGAAGGGTTGAGGTGGGGTGCTTTTTGGAAGATCAGTGTGAACTCGATAGGCTGAATGGCCTCTCTGTGTACTATAGGGATTCTGTGATTATTGCCTATACAAATGCTTCTGCAGCCTCTCTGCTTCCTCAACACTACCTGTCCCTCCACCTATCTTTACAAACTTGGTAACAATGCCCTCACATCCTTTGTCCAGATTGCTAATGGATAACATAAATTGTTGTTCTCCCAACACTGACTCTTGCAAACTCCACTCATTGGACCAATGTATCTCATTTCTGATTGGTATTGTATTTTTCTCTGGAAAAGAAGTCCAGGTTACACTGCAGTAACACAACCACTGGGATGTGATGTGAAGTGGTCTCAGGCTTCTAAAGACTGGAGCGCACTGATCAGTGAGGAAGCATCAATTCCACCCTTTGCTTCCATTTTCACATGGTGTGTGGTGAGTCCTGTTATTACTATAGACTGACTGCCATGGTTGTCACACATATTCCAGCCGCAAAAGAGAAATTTTTGGAAAAAGGATAACGAACAGAGAGAATATGGGGACCCTGGCATACAAAGAAAATAGGATGTGACATTGAAATTGAGATGTATATTGTTGTCTGAGGTGATGGCTCTGAAGGGGTTAATGCTCATTTTCATTGGCTCCATCTATTCACTGATGTCACACACTGCCTGTGAGCAGAGACAGGGAGTTCTACTTTCACCTTCAAAGGGAGTAGATGGACCTGTACCAGTTCCTTAAGGTCCCAGTCATTATATCACCAAATGGAATTGTACTTATTCTCATTATATAATCAAACCTCTTGTTATCTAAAGACAGTGCCTGTCCTGTAGATACTCCACAGTGGTATATGTACCACCTCTGGTCACTCAATGAGCTGTACTTAAAGCAATGATTGAAGAAGACTGGTCACACAAAAGTATCTGAAACAACCCTCATCTCGTACTACATCCTGGGAGAAGTGACAAATACAAGGTGCCAGGCTTAACCAACAACAAAAGCAAGAGCTGGTGAAGAAAGGATGGGAGAGTGAGTGAGTATACGAGTGAGAGATGTACTCACACAGAAGTCTTGTGCATAATTGTTAAAATACAAGAACTTGTGGAATCTATCATTGTCAGGCTGCAGCCGCACATGGGTCAGGGAATCCATTCCACACTTCCACAGAGATATGAATAAACATCTCTCCAATCTGCAGAACAGATTCTGAGACATAAACCATGCAGCAACATAAGCCACTCATCAGCTGCTGTCATGTGATGGATGGAAAAGGCAGAAAATGGATGGAGGGGAGAGCAAATTACAAGGGACAAGAGGCCTCATGTTGAATGTTGTTCCATCTTCCACTTTCCTTTCAAACAGTTAAGCATCAGGAAACTCCAGCTTATTGGCTAAGTTTTTGTTGGTTTACCTCCAGTTTGTAGTTTTGTGCATTGTCTTCCTGTTATCATACCAAATACAAAGTAACTGTGATCAGTAACGCATCCATCATAGCTGCAGAGGTAATTAAACTCATCAGTTTCTGCTTGTTATTGATCCTTTTATTGACAGCAGATCTTGATTTTTCAATAGATTCTAATTTTGTCAAGAATGTTGATTGTTTAAAACCTCTCTCATTGTTTTAAATATTAATTCATATCAGTAAATATTTCTCTTGCTAAAATTATTCCATAGTTTACAGGAAAGTTCTGCAAAGAATGATCTTTAACAAATGTACTTTTGGACATTTTGCTTTTTGTGCTGTTATTTAATGAGACAAGTTTGAATTTTCAAACCTTTTGCTTTTGTTTCCTGCAGAAGAATCTCTTTAAACTTCTATTGTGAAATTTATTTGTAATGTTGCCTCTTGAAGATGGATTGTTCCTTGCCTGGGTCATTGGAATAATTTCTACTACAAACCGACCGGCTCCCACAGCTACCTGGACTACACCTCCTCCCACCCTGCCCCCTGTAAAAACGCCATCCCATTCTCCCAATTCCTTCGTCTCCGCCGCATCTGCTCCCAGGAGGACCAGTTCCAAAACCGTACAA
>NC_057738.1:47058752-47073352 GCF_004010195.1 Chiloscyllium plagiosum
GAAAGAAGGCAGCGAGTGGTGGTTGATGGAAAATATTCAGTCTGGAGTCCGGTTACTAGTGGTGTGCCACAAGGATCTGTTTTGGGATCACTGCTGTTTGTCATTTTTATAAATGACTTAGACACAGGTATAGGTGATGGGTTAGTAAGTTTGCAGATGACACTAAAGTCGGTGGAGTAGTGGACAGTGTGGAAGAATGTTACAGATTACAGGGGGACTTGGATAAACTGCAGAATTGGGCTGAGAGGTGGCAAATGGAGTTCAATGCAGCTAAATGTGAGATGATTCAGACTTGGAAGAATAACAGGAAGGCAGAGTACTGGGTCAATGGAAAGATTCTTGGTAGTGTGGATGTGCAGAGTGATCTTGGAGTCCATGCACATAGATCCCTGAAGGTTTCTACCCAGGTTGATAGTGCTGTTCAGAAGGCATATAGTGTGTTAGGTTTCATTGGTAGAGGGATTAATTTCCGGAGCCGTAATGTCTTGTTGTGACTATACAAAATACTCGTGCGGCCGTACTTGGAATATTGTGTACAGTTCTGGTCACCCCATTACAGGAAGGATGTGGAAGCATTTGAAAAGGTGCAGAGGAGATTTACCAGGATGTTGCCTGGTCTGGAGGGAAGGTCTTATGAGGAAAGGCTGAGAGACTGTTCTCATTGGCAAGAAGAAGGCTAAGAGGGAATTTGATAAAGACATACAATATGATCAGAGGGTTAGATAGGGTAGATAGTGAAAGTCTTTTTCCTAGGATGATGATGTCAGTGTGTATGAGGGGATATAACTACAAATTGAGGGGTGATAGATTTAAGACAGATGTCAGAGGCAGGTTCTTTACTCAGAGAGTGGTAAGGGCATGGAATGCCCTGCCTGACAATGTAGTCAACTCAGCCACATCAGGGAGATTTAAACAATCCTTGGATAAGCACATGGATGATGATGCGATAGTGTAGGGGGATGAGCTTACATTAGTTCACAGGTCGGTGCAACATTGAGGGCCGAAGGGTCAGAAGGAACAGACCCTTCAGCCCCCAATGTTGCGCCAACCTGTGAACTAATGAAAGCTCATCTCCCTACATAGCACATATTGTACTATGTGCTGTGTTTTATGTTCTTCATGAATTCTGAATAACAAATAGTTTGTGACAATATTTTGTTCACAACTGCACAGCTTGTTTCAAGTGCTTCTGAATTCCGATGATAAATTAACATTTATATCCTCAATATCATGTGCACCTTTGGCATAGCTCTCCAGAAATCTTGATGTAATAAATATTAGAACAACTCTTAATGGGGACTTGAAGTAAAGATATTTTGATCCTTGCTGGCAATTTCTTTTCATAGGACTACTTGCATATTTCATGCACACGGTGCCTTGATAAATAATGGAGCAAGATAACAGCGTAACCACTACACTGTATGATTTTTGATAACCACAGTTTACTTGACCAATCTCCAAATCGAGGTAACATTTATTTTGATTAAATGTTGGCTATTTCTCTTTATCACTGCTCAACCAGGCACCAGTTGGCATATCAGATTCTGACTATTCTGCATTGGCACTTTAATAAATAAAAATAGTAGACACAAGGTTTGACAGTTTTACTGGGCTAATTAGATTGATTTTGAACAAGCAATTATTTTCATGAACTGACATCTTGTCCCGCAGTCAAGACATTCATCAGAACTGAAATGAAACAGATTGCATCCAGAGGTACTGGCTGTCATCTCACTTGGACAGACAAAAACTTTGGAAAATCTCCAGCATCTAGTTTAATGAAAGAGCTGCTTTAGCTTTAACGAAATGGCTGAACTGCTTTGGGAGATGGTGATAATCAAAGTAGACAAAGAATCACAAATTCATGTTCAATATGTCCAGCAAGTATAAGATTCTGGGGTAACATTTCCTTCTTGGCTAAGACACAAAGTTAGCTTTCCAGCTCACTGCACAGTGAACTCCAGAATCAAATCCAACCTGCCCAGTTCTCAGATTGTTCCTATGGAGGTAGTGATGCAATTGTAATGTTACTGGCATAGTCATCATTAATGTTAATGTCAGGTTAATGTTTGGGGGAAATTTGAAATAAATAAAACAAATTCTTTGAAAAAAAACTTGCTCTAATGATGATCACATAACCATTATCAATTGTCAGAATAGCTCAACTGCTTCACCACTGTCCTGTAGGGATGGAAATCTGCCATCCTTACCTGGTCTGGCCAACATCAGTCCATGGAGGTATGTACAGCAAAGTGATCTGTCCATGGAGGTGCGTACAACAGAGGGATCAGTCCATGGAGATGTGTATAGCAGCAGAGAGTGTGGAATGAGAGTCAAGTGGGATGTGAATACACTGAATATCAGAATTGTACCAACCACACCCCCAGTCAGGCCCTCAGTTACCACCACAACAATAGGTTTCATCATTATCTTAGTAAAAACAATGACTGCAGATGCTGGAAACCAGATTCTGGATTAGTGGTGCTGGAAGAGCACAGCAGTTCAGGAAACATCCAAGGAGCAGTAAAATCGACGTTTCGAGCAAAAGCCCTTCATCACTATCTTGTCCATATGGGTGAGGACCTGCAGCCAAACGTGTCCCCATTGGTGGGGTTGTTGCCTCTGTTTAGACAAGAATTTCCCCTGTGACACCAGTGAGGATAGTGCCTTGTGTTAGGAAGATGTCCCTGTCGTGTTGTGTGAGATATGGGTGTGAGACTACAGCAGTGTGAACTCTCTGAGCTTGGTGAAGACATAAATTGTGAGCTAGGAGCGGTGGAAGGTGAATGAAGGGGACACAAAGCACTGTGTGTGAGGATCATGGCTCATTTGTAAGGTCACAGTTTCACGTGAGGTTATATTTTGGCTCTGTATCCAGGTTCTTGGGACCAAGCTACTGACATTGAGCTTCTTTTCTCTCTGCTCCCACATAACTTTCTCAGTGTTGAGCTGGAGAGCCATTTGACCCCCTGAGGGAAGAGCTCTCCACTTCCTGCATAAGGGTCTTCTATGCTATAGTGGAGAATTTTGGAAGATGTCGAGCAGTCTTCTCATTCTCATTAACCCCTTTCTTCACCACCAGCTGCAACTCCCCTTTATAATAGGTTGGCTGTAATTATTGGGAGATTAGATTCAGTTGGTACAGACACTCAGCAAATCTGTTCCATGTTGAACTGCACTCCTCAGTTATTGCAATTCATGGCAGCAATGACATTGCCTACAGAACAGTGGTTGGACATGGGGTAATCATATATCAAGGTTCCTGCTTCAGTCTCATCCAATTCTTCCTCTTGATGGTTTATTACACAATGACATTTTCCTACTAGTGATTTGCTATTGCTCATAATTAATTTGTATTGTTGAATATGGCTGAACATTTAAACAATCTTACTTAGGAATTTTCTAATTCCTGATGTATTTCTGTTGAAGATGTTAGTCCACATTATTTTACCAATTGTTAATTACCTGGTTCATGCTGGGTTTTTTTTATATACCTGAGTTCACTTTCACCTGAAAAGACTGCATGTGTGGATTCTTACATCAACTTGTGTCAAGTTGTTAATGTGACAATGTGCAGTGTTCAAGATGAAAGTTCTATTGAATGGGTTTTAATAAATGCCCAGTTGACAAGTATTACAATGAAAGATATTGTTGCTTCACATTGTCTGATTTTACTGCCATTTACACATCACTGAAATAAAGATTACAATAATGTGTTTTAATCATCATTAATGTTACACGTCTCCACTTCCATATTCATGAAAAAATCTTTTTTCTGATAAGTACATTATCAGTCAGAGGACCTCACTGTTTCTCTTGTATCTTTGAGAAAAAAAGTTATTTTGTCAAAGATGTTAATCTTGCACTCATCAGGCAATTTGCAAGAATTCCAAAGTAAGGGGAAACAACATATTTATTTGTATGACCGGAGATACCTGATTGGTTGGCAAACGGATTCTGATTGGTAGCATCAATACCATGGTGACCAGTAACTAATGGGTAGTCTTTGGTTAAATTTTAAAACCAAGCAGGTTGACTTTGATTGGCCAAGATATTGTCTTGGATGCTGGAAATGTGTTGCTGGAAAAGCGCAGCAGGTCAGGCAGCATCCAGGGAACAGGAGAATCGACATTTCGGGCATAAGCCCTTCTTCAGGAATCTTCCGGATTCCTGAAGAAGGGCTTATGCCCGAAACATCGATTCTCCTGTTCCCTGGATGCTGCCTGACCTGCTACGCTTTTCCAGCAACACATTTCCAGCTCTGATCTCCAGCATCTGCAGACCTCACTTTCTCCTCCAAGATATTGTCTTATCAAATAACCAGCAAATGGCTGTATTTTGTTGAACTGAAACAGACACAGTGCATGACATATGCAGTCCATCTGCAAACAACAGGGTCCTGTGTATTAATATTATGTGTAGTTTCCAGTATATGCAAATGCACCACATCATAAGGCTGACCGACAATCAAACATTGGTTGCCAGTGTAGTTCTTTGCATACTCAGGATTCTTCAGTCAACATTGTCCAATCGCAGAATCACATCTAATGTTGGACCCTATATTGCAACTTTTGCAATAGCAGGCTGATTGATTGCAGCCAGAACCTTGTTTGTCGTAAACAGCCTACACACCTGGCATCACACAGGCACTAAACTTCCTATACCACATCATTCATTTGTCTAATAGACAGAACATTTCTTTAGCTTGATCACAACTCATATTGCTACTTAGACCTTCACTTAGATTTTCAGAAAATGTTTGTTAGAGTCCCTCACAGGATGCTGATTAGAAAAATTAAAAGTTTTCACTTGAGTGTCAGAGACTAAGTGGTGGCCTGATAGAAGTACATAAAATTATGAGAGCTATGGATAGGGTTGATAGTCAGAGTCTTCCTCCCAGGGAGAAAGTATCAAATACGAGGGAGCATAGGTTTATGGTGGGGGTGGGGGTGGCGGTGGGGGTGGAGGGACGTTTAAAGGAGATGTACGAGACAAGGTTTTTTTAAACTGAGAGTGGTTAGTGCCTGGAATGGGAGGTGATAGAAGCCAACAAAGTCGAAGAAGCATTTAGACAGATGCTTGATCAAGCAGAGAATAGAGAGGGATTTGGACCATGTGTAGGTAAGTGAGGTTAGTTTAGAATGACACTGTGGTCATACAGATATAGTGGGTTGAAGGACTTGGTCCTGTGCTGTACTGTTCTATGTTTCTATGAAATAGAATATAATGTATTGCTATGTATTCATGGTTTACTAACAGACAGAAAACAGGGGGTAGGAATAAACAGAGTACCACAAGGATTAATACTCGAACACTGATAATCATAATGGAGAGCAACAATTTAGAGGTAGGAACCACATGAAATATTAACGTAACATTTTGAAATTCGTAGATGTTACAAAGCTAAGTGGGAATGTCTGTTGTGAGGAATATGTAAAGCAGCTTCAAGAGGATTTGGAAATGCTTAGTCAATGAGCAAGAACATGGCAGATAGAATGGGGAAAAATGTAGGTCATCCATTTTGTCGGAGAAATCGATGTGTAAAGTCATTATCGAGTCATAGAATCACACAGCACAGAAACAGATTTTTCAGTCTAACTTGTCCATGCCGACCAGTTTCCTAAACTAACTAATCCCATTTGCCTGCATTTGGCCCATATCCCTCTAAACCTTTCCTGTCCATGTACCCAGCGAAGTGTCCCTTAAAATGTTGTAATTGTACCAGCCTCTACCACTTCCTCTGGCAGTTCGATCCATACACGCACCATCACCCACTGTATGAAAAGCTGACCCTCAGTCCCTTTTAAATCTTTCCCCTTTCACCTTAAACTAAAGATTGGACATACAAAGGGACCTAGGTGTCCTTGTCAATATATCACTGAAAGCTAACATGCCGGAGCATTAAGCGATCAGGAAGGTTAATGGAATGTAAATGTTTATTGCAAGAGGATTTGAGGACTGGAATAGTCAAGTTTTGCTCCAACTGTATAAGACCTTGGTTAGACTGCACCTGGAGTAGTGTGTGTGTGGTTTTGGTCTATTCTTATCTTAGGCAAGATGTGAAGGTGCCAGTGTTGGAGTACTTCCAAATAAACCTATTGAGCTATACTCTGGTGTTGTGTGATTTGTAACTTTATCTTAGGAAAGATATTGTTATACAGAAGAGGTGCAATAAAGGTTCACCAGAATGGTTCACAGGATGCTGGGATTGTCTAATGAAGACACATTGGACAAACTAGACTTGCATTCTTCAGAGTTTGAACAATTAGAGATGCTCTCATTAAAATTTACAAAATACTTCATGGAATACAGAGTAGCTGTAGATAGGGGAACATAGAACCAGAGTGGTGTGGTGAGCAATATAGAAACAAAGAGGTTCTATAGAAGCAAAGAGGTTCTTCTGCAGCTGTACAGGGCCCTGGTGAGACCACACCTGGAATATTGTGTGCAGTTCTGGTCTCCAAATGTGAGGAAAGACATTCTGGCTATTGAGGGAATGCAGCGTAGGGTCACGAGGTCAATTCCTGGAATGGCGGGACTATCTTATGTTGAAATGTTGGAGCGACTGAGCTTGTATACCCTTGAGTTTAGAAGACTGAGAGAGAATCTGATTGAGATGTATAAGATTAAAGGATTGGACACTCTGGAGGCAGGAAACACGTCTCCGCTGATGGGTGAGTCCCGAACCAGAAGACACAGCTTAAAAATAAGGGGTAGGCCACTTAAAACAGTGATGAGGAGAAACTTCTTCACCCAGAGAGTGGTGGCTGTGTGGAATGGTCTGCCCCAGAGGGCAGTGGAGGCCCAGTCTCTGGATTTGTTTAAGAAAGAGTTGGATAGGGCTCTCAAGGATAGTGGAATCAAGAGTTATGGAGATAAGGTAGGAACAGGATACTGATTGAAGATGATCAGCCATGATCATAATGAATGGTGGTGCAGGCTCGAAGGGCAGAATGGCCTACTCCTGCACCTATTGTCTATTGTCTATTGTCTAAAAATAATGGGAATGCCCTTTACATCTGAGACAGAGGGAAATGTTTTTACTCAGAGGGTTGTTAACCTTTAGAATTATCTACTTGGAGGCTTGTGGAAGCGTAGTGTGTGAGTATGTGTAAGGTCAAGATTGATAGATTTTTGAATCTCAGTGGTGCACAGGGTTATGGGGATGGAGTGGATAAAAGGCATTGAAGTATTTGATCAGCTATCAGCCAATTGAAGAATGGGGCAGGGTCACAGGGCCTACTCTTGTTCTTAGGCTGTTATATTCCTATTCTCTAGTAGCAATGTGAAACAGCTTGCTTCACAAGCAAAATTTTGAGATACCCTTTCCTTTCAAGGAAAGAGGAGATAAACTGGGCATTTTTCAGGATATGGCCTGGTTGCTTCGATATACAGTGAGAGATTATCTAATCTGGGTAGCAATTATCCTACAGTTATCTTTCTACATGACAAATTTTCCAACCAATCAGCACTGTCCTCACAGGCAGTATAGATGTTGTTTTCTCTTTACATTGATATTTTTGTGAATTATCCTGACGGCTATGTTTTGATGTTGAAGGTGTGTATAGTACCTTTAAGAGAGTGAAAGCTGTTTTGCACTGAGGGCTTGCAAACACATGTCATCTGACTGACTAGCAGTTTCGGAGTGTATTGGAAAATTGAAATATCTAACATTTGGCTATTTTCACAACAGTTCGAATTTAACCAATCAGTTTTATCTCTGCCCCAGGATACTAAAACCTAATCGCATTTGAATTTAATGTTTTGACAACTTCAAACCAATGAGACAATCTTATGTTATAAAGAAGCTGGCATTTTGAGAGTTAGACAGAGAATAAACTGCTATCTAGAAAGAGAAATTGCCATTCAAAACACTCTCCATCAAAGGGACATTTTTCATATAAAACATCTTTGCAGCAAAAGACCAAAGGTGACTGGGAGAGATCTACAGGCAGAGGAAGGAGGTCACTGGAGATGACTTGCACTGTCTGGTTTTGAAAATTAAATGGATGCATTTTTAATAAATGATTTTACTGGAACAACATTGTTACAGAATAGGAGGTAGGTAGCAAACCTTTAAGAGAAAGAAAGCTGTAAATAGTTGTTGTTTAATGGTCACTTTTAGAGTTAAAGTATCAATGGATAGTTTTTCTTTAAATAGGGAAGTTGGGAATTCTCTGTCACTCATACTTTTACAGATTACGAGGCAAGGTGAGCTTTTCTGAGTGTTAATTAGCAGAAAGGTCACCTCCATGTTGTAAAAGTTACGTTGAAGGGGAGTAGAGACAACCCTGGAAATTATAGACCAGTGAGCCTTTCTTCAGTTGTGGGTAAAGTGTTGGGAAAGGTTACAAGAGACAAAATTTATAATCATCTAGTAAGGAATAAGATGATTAGGGATAGTCAACACAGTTTTGTGAAGGGTAGGTCGTGCCTCACAAACCTTATTGAGTTCTTTGAGAAGGTGACCAAACAGGTGGATGAGGGTAAACCGGTTGATATGGTGTACATGGATTTCAGAAAGGTGTTTGGTAATGTTTCACACTACAGGCTATTGCACAAAATACAGAGGCATGGGATTGAGGGTATTTTGGTTTGGAGGGTGGTGGTTGATGGGAAATGTTCATCCTGGAGTTCAGTTACTAGTGGTGTACCACAGGGATCTGTTTTGTCATTTTTGTAAACGACCTAGGTGAGGGCATAGAAGGATGGGTTAGCAAATTTGCAGATGACACTAAGGCCAGTAGAGTTGTGGATAGTGCTGAGGAATGTTGTAGGTTACAGAGGGACATAGATAAGCTGCAGAGCTGGGCTGAGAGGTGACAAATGAAGTTTAATGCGGAAAAGTGTGAGATGATTCAGTTTGGAAGGAGCAACAGGAATAAAGAGTACTGGGCTAATGGGAAGATTTTTGGCAGTGTAGATGAGCAGAGAGATCTCGGTGTCCATGTACATAGATCCCTCAAAGTTGCCACGCAGGTTGATCGGGTTTTTAGGAAGGTGTATAGTGTGTTAGCTTTTATTGGTAGAGGGATTGAGTTTTGGAACCATGAGGTCATACCGCAGCTGTACAAAACACTAGTGCAGCCACACTTGGAGTATTGCGTACAGTTCTGATCACTGCATTACAGGAAGAATGTGGAAGTTTTGGAAAGGGTTCAGAGGAGATTTACCAGGATGTTGCCTGGTATGGAGGGTAGGTCTATACAGGAAAGGTTGAGGGACTTAAAGCTGTTTTCATTAGAGAGAAGAAGGTTGAGAGGTGACTTAATTGAAACATAAAAGATAATCAGAGGGTTAGATAGCGTGGACAGGGAGAGCCTTTTTCCTCAGATGGTGATGGCTAGCATGGGGGGAATAGCTTTAAATTGAGGGGTGATAAATATAGGACAGATGTCAGAGGTAGTTTCTTTACTCAGAGAGTTGTAGGGGCGGGGAATGCATTGCCTGAAACAGTAGTGGACTCACCAACTTTAAAGGCATTTAAATGGTCATTGGATAAACATATGGATGAAAATGGAATAGTGTAGGTTAGATGGGCTTCCATTTGGTTTCAAAGGTCGGTGCAACATCGAAGGCCAAAGGGCCTGTACTGCGCTGTAATGTTCTATATTCTGTGTTCTATGTTCTAACTCAAACAAAGAGTTAGGAGAGCCGAAGGGACCACAAAATGTCTTTGATAAACACAATGAAGGAAAATCCCAAGTCATTTTCCATATTGAGAGAAGGAGCAAGAGGGTTGGTAGGGAAAGAGTAGGCCATCTCAAGGACAAAGTAGGGAATTTATGTGTGGAGCTGGAGGACGTGGGTGAGGTCCTTAATAAATACTTTGCATTGGTATTCACAAAGGAGAAGGACATGGTGAATGGTGAGTCTCAGTAAGGATATGTTGATATTCTAGAGCATGTAAATATAAAAAATGAGGATGCACTAGGTGTTTTGAAAAGTATTAAGGTAGACATGTCCCCAAGATCAAATCATTTACAAGAATCTGAGGATGTGAACAACAATGCATTCGACATTGAAGGAGAACAAATGCAACAAGAGCAAGACAATATTCAGGTTTGAGCTGATAAGCAGCAAGTGACATTCAAGCCACACAAATACCAGGCGATGATTGTCTCCCACAAGAGGAATTCTCACCATTTTCTCTTGACATTCGCCTTCCTTTTTCTGAGGCAGTCCCTTGAGACTGAGGATGATTTTCCTCCTCTGTGGAGTTGAGGGTCCTGAGGTGAATGAACAGCTCAATGCTGGATCCACTCCCCCTGCCACAGGCTGGGGAAGGTGGTGTTCATTGAACCAGGAGGATGACATCCCCAAGTTTCCACAGGCTCCTTCCATTGTTGGTTCTCAGCCTCCAGCTGGGCTTGTCAGAGATGTTCAGGGTGATCAACACATTCCTGGATGTTTCTGTTGCAGTGTGGGTGGTCCCTCTGTGGAGTTGAGGGTCCTGAGGTGAATGAACAGCTCAATGCTGGATCCACTCCCCCTGCCACAGGCTGGGGAAGGTGGTGTTCATTGAACCAGGTGGATGACATCCCCAAGTTTCCACAGGCTCCTTCCATTGTTGGTTCTCAGCCTCCAGCTGGGCTTGTCAGAGATGCTCAGGGTGATCAACACCTTCCTGGATGTTTCTGTTGCAGTGTGGGTGGTCTTGGGCTTGGAGGTTCCCACGAGGTGATAGAGATGTTATATTGTTTACAGGGAGGTTTCAAGGATGTCTCTGAAGTATTTTCTCTCTTCTCCCAGTAACCACTCTTTGTGAGGGACCGAGTATAGAGCTTGTGTCAGGAGTCATGTGTAAGGTGTGTGAACAATGTGAGCCATCCAGTGTAGCTGATTGGCCATAACTAGTGCCTTGATACAGAGATGGTGGTCTGAGAGAGGACACTGATATTGGAGCATTTATCCCTGCCAGAGAATTTGTAAGATATTGTGGAGGTATTATTGATGATGCTTGCTAAGGCATTTGGAATGTGTCCTGTATACTGACCATGTCTCCAATGCATACAGAAGGGCTGGTAAAAGATTGATGCATGTAGACCATGTGCTTAGTTTGAGAACTTTGTCATCACAACAATCTGTTCTTTTGACATTCAACAGTATTAGCATTACTGATTCCCCTCTCATCCAAATCCTATGGCTACCATCAACCAGAAACTTAATTAGATCATAATGAGTAATTCACTTCCTAACTTCTCGAGTCCTGTCTACCAACTTCAAGGCACAAGTCAAGAGAGGGACATGTGATGAATTCCTTTTCTTGTCTTATCCATTTGATCTCCAAAGGGGCCAGCAATCTGTAAATTGTAATGTTCTGTGAATAGACAGTTCCAATGTGTTTATTGTGTTTCGCTGTGGATTTGCTAAATTCAATCCTGCCTGATGGAAATACAGAGCATGTTGTGGGGCTTTAGGTAGATATGGAAATAGTGGATTAACTGTTAGCAATCAACCAGGAATTCTTAGATTCAGAAAGAGTCACTGAGGATTCTGAAAACTGTCAATGTAGCATGCTTATTCAAAAAGGAAATGAAATGAATAGACCAGGTAACTATAGACCAGTTCATTTAGGATCTGTCATTGAGAAACTGTTAGAGTATATGAGAAAGAATGTAATAACAGAGCATTCGGAAACATATGCAATCAGGCAAAGTCAACGTGGCTTCAGGAAGAGGAAATACCACCTGACAAAAGTATTACAGTTCTTTGAAGAGGTTAAAGGCAGGATAGATAAATGAGAAATGATAGATGCAATGTGTTGGATTTTCCCAAAGGTTATTCAATAAGTTATGGTGCATAAGGTTAATTAATAGGGTCAGAAACCATGATGATGGGGAAGTATATCAACTTAGATACAGGATTAGCTAACTAATCAAAGACAGGGTATTGGGAAGGGGTGACTTTGGGGGCGAGCGGATGTCATTTTCTAGATTCCAACTTGTAACTAATGGAATACGACATAGATCAGGGCTGACCACAGTTATGTACAATATATATTCATGACTTGGATGATGGAAGGGAATATGCTATTGCCAAATTGTAGATAACATAAATACAGGTGGGAAGGCAAGTAATAAGATAACACAGAAAGACCATAGAGAGATAGAGACAGGTTAAGTGAATGGGCAAAGTCTTGGCGGATAGAACATAATGTGGGAAAATGTGAGATTAGATGCTTTGGCATGAATAATAGAAAGATGGAACATTATTTAATGGAGAATGACTGCATAAAGGTATGGAACAGAGGAATTTTGGAGTCCTCCCACATGAATCACAAAATGTAAGCATAAATGATCAGCAGGTAATAGGGAAGGCAAATGGAATACTGGCTTTTATTTCAAAGGGAATGGGAAGTTGGCAGAAGTTATCGAAATCGGGGGAGCAAAGTCACTGAGGAATTGGGAACTTGAAATTTGAGCAATGTGACTCCAGGGAAAATGTGAGCATCAGAGAAGTTGAACTGAGGATACTCGATGGAAGTTTTGCCTTCAGAGGGAATAATACATTGACTCTTACAGTTTTTTCCAGAGACTGACAAAATGAAAAGAGACAAGGCACAGATTTATTCTTGAACTTGCAGTATCACAAACTGCGTGCTCAGTTGAAAAATAATTTTGATAAATCACAAGCTGTAAATATATATGACACTCAGCTGTTCTGTTTGTTGAAATGCAGACTTACAATTCAGGCAAAAATTTCAAGATGTCATGCTTTTGGCAAGCTTGTTAATAGCATGTCAATCTTGCATACAAATTCTAGCCAGCAATTGCTGAGCTTCAGAAGGATTTTGTGTGAGATGCATACAATGTCACTTTCTAGCTGTTAGAATTGTAGAGGCCATTCAGCCCCTTATATCCAGATCACACGGCAATTCAGCTAATACCTCCCTCCTGTTCTTGTCCTGTAAAACAACAAATCTAATGATCCAATTTCATCCTGAAAACAACAATTGAGCCCATTTCCAGCATACACCATGCAGATTCGATGAAGAGTGTATGATTGTATGACTTTGTCAAAGTGCAAAGGGATTTGCCCAAAAATGAGGTGTCATCCTGGTGAAACCAAGTAGTACTGGAGTCATACAGCACAGAAACAGACCCTTCGGTCCAACACATCCATGCCAACCATGTTTCCCAAACTAAACTAGTTCCATTTGCCTGCATTTGGCCCATATCCTTCTAAACCTTTCTTATTCATGTACCTGTCCAAATGTCTTATAAGTGTTGCAACTGCACCTGCTTTTACCACTTCCTCTGGCAGTTCATTCCATATCGGAACCAACCTCCATGTGAAAAGGTTGCCCCTCAGGTCCCTATTAAATCTTTCTCCACTCACCTTAAAATTATGCCCTCGAGTTTTGAACTCCCCAACCTTGGGGAAACCACCATTCCTATTATCTATATCACTCATGATTTTATGAACGTCTCAAATGTTACCCCTCAACGTCCTATGCTTCAGTGAAAATGGTCCCAGCCTATCTAACCTCTCCTTCTAACTCAAACCCTCCATTCCCAGAAACCGTGTGCCATACAGCGTAAGCAGCAAGTGACAGACAAAGATAAATGATTCCACAGACAATGGATCAAGTCTAAGCTCCGCTGTCCTGCCACATCCTGCTGTAAATGGTGGTGGACAATTAAACAACTCACTGGAGGAGGAGAATCTACAAATATTCTCATCTTCAATGATGGACAAGTCCAGAACATCAGTGCAAAAGATAACGCTGAAGCAGTTACAGCAATCTTTAGCCAGAAGAACCGAGTGGATGACCCAAAAGGCATCCTCACGTGGCTCGTAGCATCACAGATGCCAGTTTTCAGCCAATTTGAGTCACTTCAATTGATATCAAGAAATGGTTGTAGGCACTGGATACTGCAAAGGCAACAAGCACTATCAACATTCTGAGGGTAACCATTGACTAGGAATTGATTCGTACTAGTCATATGAATACTGTGGCTACACAAATACCTCAGAGGCGAGGAAGTCTGCAGTGACCCCAAAACCTGTCCACCGTTTACAGAGCAATTTTGATTATCCGAATATCAATTATCTGAAATTTGGATTATCTGAAGAAGATCTCAAGGACCCAATAGAAGCATTATATCAAAGAGGTGTTTCCAACACTGATTGCATCTTTCATTTATAATGATTAAAAATGAATTTGGCTTACTGGAATGCTGCCAAGAACAGTCCTGGATATCGATGGGATCCCAGGCACCGTCTCCAAATGACTGACCACCCACCCTCTCTCCCCACACTTTTCCTGGAGTTCTATGCAGGGGTGTACCCTAATCCCCCCTTCCCCAGATAATCTCTCCAACATTGCCCTGTACAGGACAAAGGTGGAACTTGTCAAAAAGTTGCAATAAAAAACTGTGTGTGTGGCTGCATCTGTGTGTGTGTGTGTGTGTTTCTGTGTGCATCTGCATGTGTGTGTGTCTGTGTGCATGTGTGAGTGTCTGTGTGTGTGGGTTTCTGTGTGTGTGTCTGTGTATGTGTCTGTGTGTGTGGTGTGTGCGTGCATGTGTGCGTGTGTGCATGTCTGTGTGTGTCTGTGTATGTGCCTGTGTGTGTGTGTGCCCGTGTGTGTGTCT
>NC_057738.1:47074372-47092023 GCF_004010195.1 Chiloscyllium plagiosum
CAAGTTTTGCATTTCTTGCGGTTGCAGGGGAAGGTGCCGGGAGGGGTTGGTGGGGGGTGTGGACCTGACAAGGGAGTCACGGAGGGAGTGGTCTTTTCGGAACACTGATAGGGGAGGGGAGGGAAATATATCCCTGGTGGTGGGGTCCTTTTGGAGGTGGCGGAAATGACGACGGATGATAAGTCTGCTCCTGAGCGGGGAGCAGACTTAGCAAGTGCTTGCTGTGTCAAATGGGATTGAACTACAAGATGCTCTGCAGAAATTCACCATAAATCCTTCAACAGCACATTAAAGACCACAACCAATTCCTTTGAGAAAAATAAGGGCAGCAGATACATGGCATAACAACCTCTGCAAGTTCCCCTCTAAGACGCTGACCCTACTGACTTGGAAATAACAGTTCCGTAACTGTCGCTGGGTCAAAGTCCTGGAACTCCCTCCATAGGGGCATTGTGTGACTACCTGCAGCATAGGGATTGCAGCAGTTCAAGAAAGCAGCTCACCTCCATATTCTCAAGAGCAACTGGGTATGTTCAATAAATGCTGCCCCAACCAGCAACACCCACATCCCATGAATTAATTTTTTTTTTAATTATTAATTTTGTTTCCCATTATTAAAGTCCAGTATTACTATGTTGTTGACTTCTTCTTGGAGCCCCCAGCACTGCCTGGCAGGAAATCTATTTCTGAGTGAACTCCATGACCTGCATCAAGAAACCAAGCAAGGAGTTAAGGAGAAAAACAAGCAGCCTCAACACTGTGTAACCTTACACAATAATCCTGGGAATAAATTCTGTCAACCTCGCTGCAGCTGAGCAGAATGCCTTGTGAAAATAACTCTTTTCATTGTTAAAGTTACAGTGAGATAATTACAGCTGTTTCAACTTGGTGCCCAGCCATTCAAAATGCAAAGTTTTGCACTGTTAGTTAGACAGCTTCTTCGGGAAGGCAAAGTCTATTCAACTTTCACACACAGCCAAGCCAGAATGGGAGGTTCCTGGAGCTCTCCAACATCTTGGTGATGTCTGTTGTTTATTGATACAAAAGCTAGGATGCTGATTGGCTGCCCAACCATCGCTGGTCAGTGTACTTTATGCTCCATCAACTTCACCAATACATTCCACCTTGACCTTAAATTTACCTGAACCATCTTGGACACCTCTCTTCCCTTCCTGGACCTCCCCATCTCCATCAGTGACGACCGACTTGACACTGACATTTTTTACAAACCCACCGGCTCCCACAGCTACCTGGATTACACCTCTTCAAAGCGAAATGTGAAACAAAACAATAAAAAAAATTGGAGGGGGGAAAAAAAAAACAGGCTGCATTTATCTGTCGCCTCATCACATTCGCATCGCGGAACAATGAACCACTGTTGGAGTTCAGTCCCCGTTAACGCAGACAAAATGTGGATGAAAATTGTTCAGCCCGCTTTGGAGGGGCATGCCGAGAGGTGGGGGAGCAGCAGCCCTCCGAACGCGAGAAAGCAAAAGTCCCACCTCACCAAAGGGGCAGGGACTCCGGTCAAAATGCTGGGAAGGAACCACCAATTTTTGTCCTCTCCGGCTGCCATTTGGATCTCGGTTGAAGAGGCAGAATCGAGCAAAACTAAATGCCAATTGTCCAAGTCGCACTGGGTTTAAATTTGTTCGCTGCAGTGCTGCCTTCCCACGTGAGCAGTGTTGTTTAAAAAAAAAAGTTTAATTCTAAATGGCAATTTTTAATCCGCAACACTTCCACAAAAGGCAGCTTGGTCGTTCGCGTTAACGTCTGACAGAAAGTTTTGTTAAGCGAGGGGTGTGGAAAATGGGCCACAGGTCAGCTGTGAATGGACGATCAGTCTGGAGGGACGAAGTGCCTGTTCCTGTGTTCTCTGGCAAGTATTTCGTGTGGAGGTCGGGTTTGAGGGACTTTCCAGTGAAGGAAGGAACGCCGGTGAATAGTCTTCGGTGGGTCGGGGTGGACTTGTTGGACCTGATGAAGGGCTTTTGCCCGAAACGTCGATTTCGAAGCTCCTTGGATGCTGCCTGAACTGCTGTGCTCTTCCAGCACCACTGATCCAGAATCTGGTTTCCAGCATCTGCAGTCATTGTTTTTACCTCGTGTACTTTACAAACCTATCTGCAGTGTTGTTAATCCCAGCAGCAACAGGATGAGGGTGAGTGCCTTCTGTGGGTTTTCGATTGGCCACTAAATGATGTCAATTGGTAGTGGGGAAGAAAGGACTCCCAAGGGGCTTCCCAGCCACAATCTGATCCTGACAGAGGCTATGGAGGGGGTGGGTAGGGGGTTACAGTTTAGGTAAGTCATCATCCGCTGAAAATGTGTTGCTGGAAAAGCGCAGCAGGTCAGGCAGCATCCAGGGAACAGGAGAATCGACGTTTCGGGCATAAGCCCTTCTTCAGGAATCAGGTTTCTTATGCCCGAAACGTCGATTCTCCTGTTCCCTGGATGCTGCCTGACCTGCTGCGCTTTTCCAGCAACACATTTTCAGCTCTGATCTCCAGCATCTGCAGACCTCACTTTCTCCTCTAAGTCATCATCCGGCCAATTTAATGCCCGTTCCAGCACTAAGCTCACTATCTCAGGTGCTGAACATCCAGTCCCAGATTTTAAGGGTGGGAGCAGCATACCGGCCCTCAAACATGACCAATTGCTGGTTTTGGGAAGACATAGTATTCATTTCTTTTTGCCAGAAGAGCTACTTTTGTAACAAGTGAAAAGTTTGTCAGACTGAGGCCATTGCTAAAGGCTGACATCAGTAAATCAGCTGGTCAATGACTAGATGACTGTTATCTTATTTGGCTCGATATAAATAGACTGCAATATTAATCTGTCAGTGCAGCATTTCTGAGATACTCTAAAAGAGTTTGACACCACATGGCTTGTTCTCAGCAGCTCAGTTTTCAAGTTTCATTCCTCAAACAAATCATAAATAACAGCAAGGATTATTTTGGAATTGTAATCCTGCAATTGATCACATGAATAGGAATGTTGTGACAGAGAATATATTAATTCACGTTCTTGTTCTATTATGGCCCAGATTCCATACCAGACAGGCCCTCAACATCATCACCCTGTGATGTTTGATATCCACTTCACAGTCAATCACTGTCCCAATGCAATGGAGTCTGTCCAGTTTATTCAATCAATCAGTTGTGTATGCTATGTACAGTAACATGAGTAAACATAGAAACCAGATTGTGTGTATGTATGTGATATTAGTCTTGAAAATAGTTAGCATTTTTAATAGACCACTAGATACCTGGCTCCAGAAGAACCTGACTAACTGTGCTATGATGTACAGGTTAAGTAAATTGGCCATGCAGTGTTCAGAATGCGTAGGTTAGGTGCATTAGTCAGGGGTAAATGTAGAGTAATAGAGCAGGAGAATGGGTCTGGATGGGTTATTCTTCGAAGTGTTGGTGTGGTTGTTGGGCCGAAGGGCTTGTTTCCACACTGTAAGGATTCTATGTGTTATGTAAACTAAATAGCAAACCACAAATGACATTACTTTTATCACAATTTATGCATTAACATTTGTTGTTTGAGGATACTGTTAGAACTTGGTGCACTAGAAATCAAACCCTGTTATTCCCAGAGTCATCACAAATGTGCACAGATTTAGTCAAACTTTCCAAAGTCCTCAATTTACCCAACTGACAAACTCAAGCTAAAATAACTCACTCACCAGGTTTCATTACTTAACAAGGAAATAACTAATTATTACAAAAAGGTTGTCCTTAACTAATGGCAATTAGGAAATCTGAATTGTTGACTTATAATCCTACAACTTAAACTTTACCTATTCTTAAATTCCGTCCTTTAAAAAAAATGGCAGATGCACAAAGACATGAGTAAAGCAATTTGTAAACAACTCAAAACATGCCCCAGTAAACATGGTTTGAAAGCTGCAGTTATCTCTTTCTGCAATCTTCTCAGTTTAAAACAGCATCCTCTAGTTATAGAAACAAAAACAGAAATTGCTGAAACAACATTTTTGGAGAAAAAGCAAAGTTAACATTTCAGGTCCAGTGACTCTTCTTCAGAACGGATAGTAGCTGGGAAGAAGTTGGTACCGATGTTGAAGATGGGGTGGGGGAAAGGAAGAGAAAAATACCAGGTGGCGATAGAACTCAGATTGAGAGAAAACAGTTGGGCAGATAAAGGAACAGATAAAGATCAGGCCGAGGGAATCAATAGCAGCTCATGGGGACTATTAGTAACTGACAATGAGTTGTTTGTTGGAACAGACCATGTGATAACAAGGCTTGGTGTGTGGGGATTGGGATAACGATATGGGAGAAGATGCTCAGGTCTTAAAATTATTGGACTTAACATTGAGTCCAGAAAATGGAAAATGAGCTGGTGGTTTTCCAGCTTGCGTTGAGCTTTGCCAGAACATTGTAGCAAGCCTGAGACAGAGATGATGACCACGGAGCCAGGTGGTGTGTTAAAGTGGCAGGCAACTGGAAGCTCAGGGTCTTTTTTGAGGGCAGAATGTAGGTGCTCTGTGAAGCGGTCACTTAGACAATGCTTTGTTTCCCCAAAGTAGAGGAGACAACATTGTGAGCAACAAGTGTAGTAGACAAGATTGTGTGAAGTGTAGGTAAAGCACTGCTTCACCTGGAAAATATGGCTGGGCCCTTAGATAGTGAAGAGCAAGGAAGTAAACAGGCAGGTGTTACACTTTCTATTGTTGCAGGAGAAGGTGTCATGAGGCTATAGGGAAGTTTTGGCAATGGAGGAAGAGTGCACCAAAGGGAATGGTGCCTGTGGAAGGCTGATGAATGAGGGGAGGGGAATAATTGTCTGGCAGTGACATCCCACTGAAAGTGGCGGAAATGATGGTGAAGGATTCTTTGGGTGTGGATGCTGATGGGATGGACAACAGTGATCCAATCGTTGTGGGAGGGAAGAGAGGGCGTGAGGGCCAAGGTACGGGAGATGTGTTGGAGCCAGCTGAGAGCCCTGTCACCAAAGTGTTGTGGAATCCTCATTTGAGGAAGAAAGTGAACATTTTGGAGGCCACCTTGTAGAAGCTGCCATCATTGCAACAGGTGTGATTAGATTAGTAATTGGAACAGAGAAAGTAGGTGAGTGGAACATACCACTGCCAATGATGGTATTAGAGTCAGATACCTAAGGGACATTTAAGCGACTCATGGATAGGCACAATGAAGGGTATGTGGGTTAGTCTGATTTTAAAGTGGGATAAACGGTCAACACGAAATTGAGGGCCGCAGGGCCTATACTTTACTGTACTGTTCTATGGAACATAGAACATAGAACAGTACAGGCCCTTTGGCCCACAATGTTGTGCTGAGCATTTATCTTAATCCAAGATCAACCTAACCTACACACCCCTCAATTTACTGCCGTCCATGTGCTTATCCAGCAGTCACTTAAATGACCCTAATGTCTCTGACTCTACTACCACATTTGGCATTCCACACACCCACCATTCTCTACATAAAGAACCTACCTCTGACATCTCCCCTAAACCTTCGTCTAATCAGCTTAAAATTATGACCCCTCATGACAGCCATGGGGAAAAGTTTTTTTTAGATTACTTACAGTGTGGAAACAGGTCCTTCAGCCCAACAAGTCCACCCCCCTACATTTACCCCTTCACCAAACACTACAGGCAATTTAGCATGGCCAATTCACCTAACCTGCACATTTTTGGATTGTGGGAGGAAACCTGGGCAGAATGTGCAAACTCCACACAGTCAGCTGCCTGAGGTGGGAATTGAACCT
Source organism: Chiloscyllium plagiosum (assembly GCF_004010195.1). NCBI lineage: Eukaryota > Metazoa > Chordata > Chondrichthyes > Orectolobiformes > Hemiscylliidae > Chiloscyllium > Chiloscyllium plagiosum. The sequence goes on from NC_057738.1 coordinate 47,080,136, forward strand.
GGGTCTCTGGTGCTGTGAGGAAGCAGTGCTAACCATTGCGCCACCATGCCATCTCTGGCTATCTACTCTCTCTATGCCTCTCATTACCTTGTACACCTCTATCAAGTCACCTCTCTTCCTTCTTCTCTTCAGTGTGAAAAGCCCGAGCTCACTCAACCTCTCTTCATAAGACAAGCCCTCCAATCCAGACGGCATCCTGGTAAATCTCCTCTGCACTCTCTCTATATTCCATAGTCTTTCCAGAAAGCAGGGTATGAGGACATACAGTGAAAGGAAAAACTGTGGGAGTCGGTGGGTTTGTAGTGGATATTGGTGGCCAGCCTATCCCCAGAAATAGAAACAGAGATGTTGAGGAAGGGAAGGGAGAAGTCAGAGATGGACCAGGTGAAGCTGAGACCGGGATAGAAATTGGAAGCAAAATTGATAAACTTTTCCAATTCAGGGTGACAGAGGGAACTTAAAAGTACATTTTTATGAGCACCATTGGCTGGACCACATTTATTGCCCATCCCTTAGTTACTCCCTTGCGAAGGTGGTAGTGAACTACCTTCTTGAACCACTGCAGTCCAGAACTGCTCTCAGAGAGGTTGCAGAGTGTACGTGAACCTGTATTGCCGTTACAGAGTGAATTCCAGAATTTTGATCCAATGACAGTGAAGGAATGGTGATATCTTCCCAAGTCAGGATGGTGAGTGGCTTGTAAGAGTTTATATAATAAGCAAGGTGATGGAGCAGACTTAGACGAAAAGATGCAAATTTTAAAGTGAGCCACTGTTGGGCCACAAACCAAGAGTAGGTCAGCATTTACTTATTTTGGATATTTTGGTATCTATCCCTTTCACTGCACATGACGTCTGATTGTGCCTACCTTTGTCAAATATTGCACTGATGATTTTTAGGGTATTAGATTTAATTAACTCTGAGGTATAGTGCTGCTTTTAGCAAATATTTTGTGTCTGCTTTTTTAAAATAATTTCTCTTGGTTTTATTTCGATGTAAAAACCACATCTTTTTGTTTCTATCTAATGTAATGAGCAATACGTCAGTTTCCATGTGATCAATTGTGATAGGCGACTCTGGTCAGAGGCACAGACAGACGTTTCTGCAGCCAACAGTGAAAATTAGAATGATGTGTTACCTCCCTGGTGCGAGACTCAAGGATGTCTGACAGAAGGTGCAGAATGTTCTCAAAGGGGAGAGGGATCAACAGGAGATCATTGTACACATTGGAACCAATGACATAGGATGAGGTTCTGAGGGGAGAATATGGAAAGTTGGGTGGAAATTTAAAGGTGGCCCTCAGGTAGTATCTGGAGTAGTAATATCTGGATTACTCCCAGTGCTACGAGCTCGTGAGGGTAGGAATAGGAGGATAAAGCAGATGAATGCATGGCTGAGGTGCTGGTGTATGGGAGAAGGATTCACATTTTTGGATCATTGGAATCTCATCTGGGGTAGAAGTGACCTGTACAAGAAGGACGGATTGCATCAGAGTTGGAAGGGGACTAATATACTGGCAGGGAGATTTGCTAGAGCTGCTCGGGAGGATTTAAACTAGTAAGGTGGGGGGGGATGGTGGGACCCAGGGAGATAGTGAGGAAAGAGATCAATCTGGGACTGCACAGTTGAGAAAAGGATCAAATCAAACAGTCAGGACAGGAAGGAACAAAGCAGAGAACAATGTCGGACTGATAAACTGCATTTAGTCCAATGCAAAGGGCCTAACAGGGAAGGCAGATGAACTCAGGGCATGGTTAGAAACATGGGACTAGACATCATAGCAATTACAGAAACATGGCCCAGGGATGGACAAGACAGTCTTCATTTGAAGCAGTGGGGTACTAATATTGGTTGGGAAATTTGCTGGTGCCATACGGGTGAGTTTAAACTTGCTCAGCAGGGGGATGGCAACTTGTGTTGTAGTTCCAATGCACAGGAGAATGAGAGTAAGGAGGACATGGATGGGATTTCACAGTCACAGGAGTGTGCTGGCAGACTACAAATTGGTTTGAAGTGTGTCTATTTCAATGCCAGAAGTATCCGAAATAAGGTAGGTGAACTTGCAGCATGGAAAGGTACCTGGGATTCTTTGTGGTGGTCATTTCGGAGACATGGATAGAGCAAGGTCTGGAATGGATGTAGCAGATTCCAGGGTTTAGTTCTTTCATTAAGATCAGGGAAGGCAGTAAAAGAGGGGGAGGTGTAGCTTTGTTATCAAGGACAGTATAACAGTGGCTGAAATAACTTTTGATGACGACTCGTCTATTGAGGTGATATGGGTTGAAGTTAGAAACAGGAGAGGAAAGGTCACACTGCTGGGAGTTTTTTATAGGCCTCCGCAGAATTCCAGGGAGTTGGAAGAGAGGATCGGCAAAACGATTCTGGGTAGGAGTGAAAGGAACAGGGTGGTCATTATGGGGGCTTTAACTTCCCCAACATTGACAGGAAATGCTATAACTCTAGTACGTCGGATGGATCTGTTTTTGTCCAATGTGTACAGGAGGGTTTCCTGACACAGTGTGTCGAAGGGCCGACAAGAGGGGAGGCCACACTGGATCTGGTGCTTGGTAATGAACCAGGTCAGGTGTTTGATTTATTGTAGGTGAGCACTTTGGAGAGAGTGACCATAATTCAGTTATGTTTAGTTTAGAGATGGAAATGGATCGGTACATGTCACAGGACAAGAGTTATCGATGGGGGAAGGGCAATTAGAATGTGATTATTCGGAGGCATAGAATAGTGTAGCAAAATGCAGGGGGTGCAGACGATGGGAATGTGGAGCAGTTTAAGGAACAGATATTGCATGTCCTTGATAGGTATGTCCCTGTCAGGCAGGGAGGAAGTGATAAGGTAAGGGAACCGTGGCTTATGAAAGAAATTGTATCTCTTGTTAAGTGGAAGAAGGAGGCTTATGTGACGTTGAGATGAGATGGTTCAAATGAGATGATGGAGAGTTACAGATGTGCTAGGAAGGATTTAAAGAGAGCGTTAAGAAGAACAAGGAGAGGACACGAGCAGTCTTTAGCAAATAGAATAAAGGAGAACCCTAAAGCTTTCTATAGGTATGTGAGGGATAAAAGGATGATTAAGGTAGGGATAGGGCCAGTCAAAGACAGAGTGGGAAGTTGAGTGTGGACCCTGTAGAGATCAGAATGGTGCTAAACGAATATTTCTCATCTGTTTTCACTCAGGAAAAGGAGAATATTGTAGAGGAGAAGAATGAGATATGGGCTACTAGACTTGAAAGGACCAAGGTTAGTAAAGAGGTGTTTTCAGTTCTAGAAGGAGTGAAAGTAGATAAGTCCCCTGGGGCAGATGGCATTTATCCGAGGATTCTCTGGGAAGCTACAGAGGAGATGGCGAAGCCTTTGGTTTTGATTTTTGAGTTAGCATTGTCTACAGGTTTAATACCAGAGAACTGGAGGATTGCAAATGTTGTGCTCTTATTCAACAAGGGTTGTAGAGATGACCCAGGTGGTTATAGACTAATGAGCCATACGTCTGTTGTAGGAAAAGGTTTGGAAAGGATTATAAGAGAGAGGATTTATAATCATCTAGCAAGCAACAACTTGATTGCAGATAGTCAACATGGTTTCATCAAGGGCAGGTCGTGTCTCACAAACCTCATTGAGTTTTTTGAGAAGGTGACCAAGCATATGGATGAGGGTCGGGCAGTTGACGTGGTGTACATGGACTTCAGTAAAGCCTTTGATAAGGTTCCACATGGTAGGCTGTTAGAGAAAATGCAGAGGCATGGGATTGAGGGTGATTTAGCAGTTTGGATTAGAAACTGGCTTTCTGAAAGAAGGTAGCGAGTGGAGGTTGATGGAAAATATTCAGTCTGGAGTCCGGTTACTAGTGGTGTGCCACAAGGATCTGTTTTGGGACCATTGCTGTTAGTTATTTTTGTAAATGACTTGGACGCAGGCATAGGTGGATGGGTTAGTAAGTTTGCAGATGACACTAAAGTTGGTGGAGTAGTGGACAGTGTGGAAGAATGTTGCAGATTGCAGGGGGACTTGGATAAACTGCAGAATTGTGCTGAGAGGTGGCAAATGGAGTTCAATGCAGCTAAACGTGAGGTGATTCACTTTGGGAAGAATAACAGGAAGGCAGAGTACTGGGTCAATGGAAATATTCTCGGTAGTGTGGATGTGCAGAGTGATCTTGGAGTCCATGTATATAGAAAGTTGCCATCCAGGTCGATAATGCTGTTAACATTTATTGGGTGGAGCAATTGAGTTCCAGAGCCGTAATCTCATGCTGCAACTATACAAAATGCTAGTGCGGCTTCACTTGGAATACTGTGCCCAGCTCTGTTCACCCCATTACAGGAAGGATGTGGAAGCATTGGAAAAGGTGCAGAGGAGATTTACCAGGATGTTGCCTGATCTGGAGCGAAAGTCTATTGAGGAAAGGCTGAGGGACTTGGGTCTGTCCTCATTGGAGAGAAAAAGGCTAAGAGGGGATGTGATAGAGACATACAAGATGATCAGAGGATTAGATAGGGTAGACAGTGAAAGTCTTTTCCCTAGGATGATGATGTCAGCTTGTACGAAGGGGCATAACTACAGATTGAGGGGTGATAGATTTAAGACAGATGTCAGAGGCAGCTTCTTCACTCAGAGAGTGGTACGGGTGTGGAATGCCCTACCTGCTAATGTAGTTAACTCAGCCACATTAGGGAGATTTAAACAATCCTTGGATAAGCACATGGCTGATCATGGGATAGTGTAGGGTGATGGGCTGAGATTAGTTCACAGGTCGGTGCAACATCGAGGGCCGAAGGGCCTGTCCTGCACTGTGTTGTTCTATGTTCAATGTACCCCACCCAGAGCCATTCCCTTACGCTGTTACTCTACATTTACCCTGACTAATGCACCTAACCTGCACATCCTTGAACACTATGGGCAATTTCGCATGGCTAATTCACCGAACCTGCACATCTTTGGACTGTGGGAGGAAGCTGGAGCATCCGGAGGAAACCCATACAGACATGGGGGGAATGTGCAAACTCCACACAGTCACCCGAGGCTGGAATCGAACCCGGGTCCCTGGTGCTGTGAGACAGCAGTGTTAACCACTGACTCACCGTGCCACCCCTTAAAAGAGGCCTAAGGGGCAACTTTTTCATGCAGAACTTGGTGTGTGTATGGAATGAGCTGCCAGAGGAAGTGGTGGAGACTCGTATAACTGCAGCATTTAAAAGGCATCTGGATGGGTATATAAATAGGAAGGGTTTGGAGAGATAAGGGACAAGGGCTGGCAAATGGGACTAGATTAGGTTGGGATATCTGGTTCGACATGGACGAGTTGGACCGAAGGGTCTGTTTCCGTGCTGTACACCTCTATGACTCTATCTCATTAATTGTGGTTTGAAATGCAAAAAAGGATTGGTTTAAACAAAGGATTGAGAAAGGATTTGCTACAGTTTTTAAAACACATGACTAATACTCATTGTAAGTGGTGTTTAACCTGCTGCTTTGTTCACCCAGTGTGGGAGTTCGAACTGACACCTGCAGCTGTGTATAAAGCGAGATTCAGCTGGCCACACATCACTGACTGATTTGTCGAGTTGTGACCAGTTGTGATTGACAAAGGTCATCTGCCTGCCAACAGTGATATGATTGGTTCTTGAGTGGCTGAACAGTTTGTAGGTATGAATTATATTGCCATAAGTCTTCAGAATGGGATATGGTACCTCTGCAGGAAAATTGAATTGAATTGAATTTATTGTCATTCCACCTCTGTGCTGTTAATGTGAAGGGGGCATGAGTAACATCCCACCGAAAGTCAATAATGAGTTCCTTGGTTTTGCCAGCATTGAGAGCGAGGTTGTTCTCAGTGCACCATTCTTCCAGGTCTTCCACCTCCCGTCTGTAGTCTGTTTCATCGCCATCTGAGATTCGGCCGACTATGGTAATATCATCAGCAAACTTATTGAATCCTGAAGAAGGCAAGTTATTTCTTTCACCATTTGCTGCAAGCTGTTGTTTACAACTTTCAAGTCAGAGACTTTTGTATTTGTGAACCAATTGCTTTCTCTCTCTATTTGAAGTGTGAAGTACCTAAAGGTAAGAGATTAAAGAGCAGCAAGTCCCAGCAAATAAATAACATCTCAGTGAACCCTATGGACAGAGGACATTGAACATCCTTCCACGTTCTCTCCCTCTGCCCATGACATCAATATTCTTTTCCATGTGCGCACAGGAGTTTGACAGGAGGTTAGAGTTTTTACTAGCAGAGCGATGTATTGACAGCTCGTAGCTATTTAGATTAGATTACTTACAGTGTCTAAACATGCCATTCAGCCCAACAAGTCCACACCAACCCTCCGAAGAGCAACCCACCCAGACCCATTCCCCCCTTCACCTAACACTACGGGCCATTTAGCATAGCCGATTTTTGGACTGTGGGAGGAAACCGGAGGAAACCCACACAGAAACAGGTCGAATGTGCAAACTCCACACAGACAGTTGCCTGAGGTGGGAACTGAACCCGGGTCTCTGGCGCTGTGAGGCAGCAGTGCTAACCACTGAGCCTGTTTAGTTGGAACTGATTTATTTGTAATCAACAGTAATTCTTGTTAAATAGGGAACTTGGTCAATGTTTTCTGTTTGCCCGAGTTTAAACAACTGGTGAATTGGGGAATGTTTGTGACAACGTCCAGGCATAGGGCTAAATGTATATGTTTGATTTCCTGCTCACCATATCAATGTGGCACAACATCTAAAATTCACATTGTTCCAGAATAAGAACTGCCAAGGAATCAAAATCAAGTAGCAATCCTTAAAAAAAAATTGAATTAGAAGTATGGTGAGTGAAAAATTACCCCAGATATTGTTAAACATTAGAGACTCTGATATTGTGTGGTTACCTACCTGAACCACATGAGCCATCACATTGAGCAGCCTTCTTGCTGATATGAGCCTCATCTCCTGAATTTCTGAGGGGAACGCACACAATTTCTCCAGCAGAAACTGGCCTCAATCTTGATACACAGGAAATAAGTTTACTAACAAGCAAATGTCGCCATCGTCTGAGAGGACAATGGAGCTGCACTCTCAATAGAGAGAAACAATTAGTGGTGGGAGGGTTACCACACCTCAGGCAAGGAGAGAAGTTGAGAAGGAGAGTCCTTCATTGTAACCTCAGCTGGTGTTGTGTTACTCTGCCTCACAAACCAACCATCAGCCAACTGAGCTAACCAAATCCCAGAGGTTCACTGCATATTCCTTAACAGCTACTACATTATATTTGAGTTACATGGTTGAGACATTAGTCTGAACAAAAGAAGAAGCTCACATTATAGCTACCAAAACATTCTCAAACAGGATTGGTAACACAACTGTGAGCTCCACCCAGAAACAATCCTTTAGGTCAAGCTGATCTCATGATGTCAGTTAACCCCTTCATGTACTGTCTCATACAATAAAGACTCCTCGCTCTTGCAAAGATAATGAAAGCCAAAGGTTGTCTGGCATGAACATCCTGACATATGTATTTTGAAGTGATGTATTTGTTCATTCTGTTTACTAGCCCATGTAGAATGGGGTGTTGATGCTTCAGAATTGATTGTGATTCTCCTTCTTTTTCAGCTTTGGAGAGAGAAACCAAGTGAACATCCAAGGTCCAGACACCCTTCTTCAGAACAGAAAATAGCTGGGAAACAGTGGAGTTTATGCTGATGACAGAGTGGGGTGAGTTCCTCTGAGCCCAGCTGCGTTCAAGCAGGACATGGAAATCACCACAAGAATAGCAGCAACATTTTTAAATCTCCAATTCTTCAGTGAAAGCTATCTCCTCATTATGATTCACCTAAAATATTCATGTTTCAGTCTTGGAGAACTTGATCCTTTAACTTCAAACCCCAAAACAAAGTTTTATTCAAAATTTGGATCTGAGTTTATAATCGCAAAGAGTCTCAGTTTTAATTGTGCCTGGGAGAATCAGGGGTCTCCTTTTGTGCGGAAAATGTTCCATGTGTAAGCTCAGTTTTTGTTCTCACTTTTAAATGTAAGAATCTTAATTTTGGGGTGAAAGTTTCATCTCCTCTGTATTGGTGAATTCAAATTTTAGTTGCTGGCTGACAGAGCATTTAATTGTGATTTACTTGGGTTGCAGGTGAATGTTTTCGACTCCAAGTTCATGTTTAGACATTAATATTTATTATTCTCTTTGTGGGAACGTTGTTCGTTGTCAGTCCAGCTCAAGCACTGTTTCAGAAATGTTGCAGTAGACACCTTCGTTGTATGATGTAAAGACTCATTTTTCATTGAACGTTTTAAGTCATCTTGTAAGTTTATAATCTGTTTGCTACATTTGAGTATAATTGTTGAATTAATTAAGTGAGGAGGCGATATCTTTTGTTGTGTGTTTGTGTTCGTAAAGTGATACTAATTAATCACGAAAGATTAAAGATTGCAGCGACATGAAACCCATGAGATTTAAGGAACACATTTAACAAATTAACAATAACCTTTACATCTGGCTTCTGAATGTGTGTTTTAGTCACAAATGGTGTTCAGTGGTAGGAGTGCTAAGTTGTAACATCTACTGTCAAAAATCCAAATGCTTAGTCTGGCATCTGATAATTAGCTTCTTGCTTCTGTTATATATCTGACCTTTGATCCTTTATATACACACATTTGGATTCTCATTTTCTGGGAAAGTGGGAAGGTAAGGTAGTTATGCAGAACCAGCCAAACTCACCAGTTGACAAAATAAATCCTTCTAAATCATCTACTCCCTTCATTAACCATCTCATTCTCCTTTACAATTTATCAAACTCTGCTCCCTTAGCAGTTTTTACACATGCTGTGACAGGCTGATTATGAAATGGTAGATTTTATGAAAAGCCATTATTGATTTAAATGGACATAAGGAAACTAAAAAGCAATGGCTGCCAAAAGTCATCTGACTTCTCTTGTGGGCTCGTCAGCAATCAGCCAATGAGGAACTAGGTTGTACTTATCACAAAAAGGATCAGAAAAGACATTTGAAATTCAATTACCTTCACACAAAAGCCATAGCTTTGATGATAAAAGCTTGGAACAATGATGATGGGCATTGCATAGCAGCCATTTTTAATTGTTGAATTGTATAATACAGATCTGCCATTTTGTTCAGAAACTCCAGGCATGTCTTCAAATGCCTTGCTGGGGGAATTAATAAGGAAACGAGACATTCACTTGCCTAACGTGGTCTATCAACTGAGTGTATCTACAAAGACAAACTCTGATTTTCAACTATAGAAACCATCGCAACTGCTGAACATTTACTCTTCAACATCATTTCTACATTCTGGACAATCAACAATTCAACTGCAAGCTACAAGCTGACCAAGACAATCATAAGGGACTGAACTGAATTTAATATTTCTAGATTTATTTTATCCTTATTTGCATTTAATCCTCACATGTAATTAATTAGTAACTTTTCATTCATGAGCTCTCAGCAATGTTTCAATAACCTTTCTCTTGTTTAAGAGTAAAGCATGTTGTTAGTTATTTTCAAATTAAATCATTCACAAATTAAAAGAGAAATATGCACAAACACACTCACAAACTCACACCAACATAAGCTGTCCCACACAATCACATTACCACATAGACACATACACACTCACATACTCACACACTCACACTGACACAAGCTATCCCACATAGACACACTCACACACTCACATATAAACCAATTCTTAGCACAAGGCCCACTTTGAGGAAATACCATTTTGTGTGGTTATGACAGACTTTTTCACAATAAATTAAAATAATTGAATGTCAACTCTCCATGTCCCTTTCCCCTTCTATTATTGGTGCAATTGTTCTCAGTTTGAGAGTTTGAGATTGCGTTTGATTCATTGTTGTCATATGTTATGAGGTGAAGAGTGTTGTTTTGTGTGCTATACAGGCAGATTGCAGCAAACAAAGTGCATCAGGATGAAGAACAGAATGCAGAATACAGTGTTACAACCACAGAGAAGGTGCAGGGAGAGAGATCAGAATTTGCATTTGAGGGGTGTGTTGAAAAGCCTGATAACAGCAGAGAAGAAGCCGTTCTTGAATCTGTTTGTATGTGTATTCAAACTTATATATCTTCTGTCCAATGGGAAGAGGGTGGAAAGGAGAATGATAGGGGTGTTTGTTTCTTACCCAAGGCAGTGGGAAGTAAAGATGGAGTCAAAGATGGAAGGCTGGTTTGTGTGATGGACTGGGCTGTGTTCACAACTCTGTGCAGTTTCTTGCAGTCTTGGAAACAGCAATTGCCATACCACGCTGTGATACATCCAGATAGGATGCTTTCTATGGTGCATCTATAAACAATTGGTAAGAGTTCTTGTGAATATGCCGAATTTCCTTAGCCTCCTGAGAAAGTAGGGATGTTGTTGTTCTTTCTTGATTATCATGTCTTCTTGGGTGGACCAGGACAGCTCATTGGTGATCATCACTCCCAGGAACATGATGTTCTTGACTATCTCCACCTCAGTCCCAATGACACAGGCAGGGGCATGCCATCCACTCCACTTCCTGATGTCAGTGACCAGCTCCTTCATTTTGCTGACATTGAGGGAGAGATTGTTGTCTTTACACTGTGCTGCTAAGCACACTATCTCTTTCCTGTATTCTGTCTCGTCATTGTTTGAGATTCAAGTGGTATTGTCAGGAAACTTGTGAATGGAGTTGGGATGAAATTTGGCCACACAGTTGTGTGTATGTAACAAGTATATTGAGGGGCTGAGTAAGTAGCTTTGTGGTGCACTGGTGTTGAGAATTATATCAGAGGGGGTGTTGTCACTTATTCTTATTGATTATGGTCTATGGCTCCAGACGTCAAGGATTCAGTTACAGAGGGGAGTGTCAAGACCTAGGTCTCAGAGTTTAGAGATGATTTTGTTTGGAATTATTGTGTTGGAGGGGTAACTGTGGTCAATAACTAGGAACTTGAAGTAGGTATCCTTGTTATCCAGATGAGTATAGGACCACGGAGATGGTGTTTGCTGTGGATCTGTTGCATCAGTAGGCAAATTGCAAAGGATCCAGGCAATCTGGGAGGTTGGAGTAGATGTGAGCCATGACCAACATCTCAAAGCACTTCATAATGATAGAGGTCAGAATCACTGGGCAGTAGTCATTGAGGTACATTGCATGATTTTTATTTGGCACTGGGATGATGGTGGTCTTCATGAAGCAGGTGGAGACTTGAAATTGCAGTAAGGAGAGGTTAAAAATATCTGAGAATACTAATGCCAACTGGATCACACAGGATCTGAGTGCATGGCTGGGGACAGTCGCTTTCCATGGGTTCACTCTCAGGAAAGAAGGGCTTATGCCCGAAACGTCGATTCTCCTGCTCCTTGGATGCTGCCTGACCTGCTGCGCTTTTCCAGCAGCACATTTTCAGCTTTGATCTCCAGTATCTGCAGCCCTCACTTTCACTCTCAGGAAAGTCAATCTAACATCTGCGGTGGTGACTGAGGTACATTTGAGGCTGTTGGAATAGGTGACACCTTTTTATTCAGAGTGTGTGGGGAATGCATTGAGCTCATCGGGCAGGGATAAACTGTTACTCACGATTCTGTTTGACTTCACTTTGTAGCATGCTATGTCATATAAACCTTTCCACAAACGACCTTGGGGTGTTCTGTCTCAAGATTGTTTGTAGCATTGTAACACCAAGCACACTCCTCAATTCTGCATGGGATGGGATGTAGATCATTGTCAGGATAATAGAGATGAATGTGTGCAGCAGGTAGTAGAGACAGCATTTCACTGTTAGATATTGTAGGTCATAGCTCCTTGAAAGTGGAGTCGCAGGTAGATAGGATAGTGAAGAAGGCATTTGGTATGTTTTCTTTTATTGGTCATAGTATTGAGTACAGGAGTTGG